>NC_136626.1:27279391-27319391 GCF_933228915.1 Telmatherina bonti
CTTCAGGCAATCAGCATCTTGATAAGCATGCTGATACAGTTCCACAAGCTCTCTATTGCTTTTCAGAGGACTGCACATCTTTTCCTAGAAAGACTGATAAAAGTTGAATTGATATTCCAAAGTTTTGATGGTAAAAGAACAACTGTAATCAGATGTTTTATACTAATGATTACTAATAAAACACTGCAAAAGCTGATCTAGTAACTTCTAATAGCTTTTGACTGTATACTGCAATATAAATTAAAGACTGAACTTCAGCTTTCCTACTAGTTTATTTCTCTCTTACTAACATTGCATATGATATACAGTACTAAGTACTAACTGTAGTGTTAGTGTGTCGTCAGATATAGAGTATATCTGACAACACAGACCACTTGTGGGTGTCTCTATATGCAGTTCTATTGTCTGTGTCTGAAATATGTATTTGTAAGAGCAAATGCTTTGAGGAAGTCCAAGAGAACGAGTTTTGTGTAGCAAACTCATATTTATTAATTCTTCTCCATAATACCATTGATCCAGATCACATACAGAGCTTTTGGGTATGTTAGCAAAAAGCTTGCAGTTTGTCCAAATACAAAACCAAACGGTGGTCCTTTTAGTACTTTAGTCACTGACATGGTAATGTCAAAAATACAGGATTAGCATGTATTAAACTGTTTGAAAGACTAAATTCACTGACATTGGGATACATGCTGTACTCTGGTTGGTGAGCATTTTTACACTGGTCTGGTCAACTGTATGGATTAGCTGTGGGACCTATGGTGCTAATATCTGTTTTATGTTATGATCAGCTGATGGTCACGAAGAAGTTAAAATCCACAAATGAATGAGTTTCCATTTTGTCGGTCATGTCCAGCCTATGAGAGGGTTTTGCTTCATCAAGTAAGCTGACAAAAAGTTTATATAACAAGTTTTTGAAAAAACTGAGACTACTTTTGCACTACTTTAGCACAGCCGCTGCTACATGTACAGCTAAATCTTGTTAGCTTTGTTGCTGACAAGATTCTCCAACATAACTGTGCAACAATCCCAAAGTAAGATGATGCTAAGGGCTAAAGTACAAGCATGGGTTTGAACTTGTAAATATGGTGGACCTAACATTTTTTATAGGAAAAATAAGGACAAGAGACAGCAAACTAAAAGTGATTATCGGACAGGAAACAGGAAATTAATGGTGATAAGTATCAAATTAAAGGCAGAATTGTTGCAACAGTAAAACATACAAGCTCAGTTGGCATTAGCACGTTAACTACTGTAGCCATCGCGACTCCATCTGCCAGAACGGTACATGCACTCATCCTGACAGACCACGACATGAGAACACAGGAGAAGGAACTGCAGGAGTGGGCGTTTACAGGGGAGGTGGAGAAACTGGTATAATGGTGCCATCATAACCTTTTGCTGAACATAGACTAAACTAAAGAGATGATTGTGAAGTGTGGGAGGAGATAGCAGAAGAATCACACCCCTCTGAGGACTAATGGGATTCTAGTGAAGAAGGTGAGCTGTATCAAATACCTCGCTGTGTACATCCCTCAGGATCTATCATGGACACACAGACAGGTGAAGAAAGCAAGGCTGCGTCGTTTTTTTCACCTCAGACAACTGAGGACGTTAAAAAAAAATCACAATTGTGTTCTATGGAGGAGTGGTGGAGAGTGTTTTCACTAGTAATACAGGAACAGTACTGTTCTTGACCAGAGGGCCTTGAAGAGGATGCAGAGGTCAGCATCTTCATGAGACGGACAATAGCCAGACCAAACAGGATCATGAGAGACCCTCATTTTACTAGCTAGTTTGAGTAGGTGTGCTCTGGCCAGCACCAAAGGCTCAATAAAGCAAAAGGAGAAACTTGAGGAGCTTCTTACTTCACTCCTCCAGCACTCTGAACTCTGCCCTGCAGTGACACTGGAACTATTCTGTCCTATTTTGCATGTTTTCATCTAATTGTTACAGGCCTCTGTTGAGTCCTGTATATTTTTGCAGGAAGGAAAAGACGCATGAGCTGTGATCTGTTGGCAGGCAGGCTCTGGTCTGCATTTATTAGCAATCAATTTTCCTATCAAACATTCCTCATTACAAAATGCAGACATTTGTTCAGAATTCTTATGTATACAATCTTACTTAAAACACCGAAAAACCTATGTGCAGTACACTAGCTTTTCTTTAGCACAGTGATTTTGAGCATTTGTCTAATTCAAAGATATTGCAGTTTCCATTACAAAATACAGCACAACATGCTATATTTCACCTGCATCTTTTCTCGATTTTGTAAGTACAAGAACACATATAAACAGTAACATCTCAGTAACAGTCTAAGAAAATAATCACATGTATCCTACTGTTTAAACAATTAGTATAACTTAAGGCCATTTGCAAATAAAATCCAAATAAAAGTCACACTCCGGGAGCTATACATTACACTTAACGATCCACGTGAAGGTCCGCCATCTTAACTCGGAAAACGTGCAGCATAACTACTGCTTTGAAACTCAGGGCTCAATTTATATAGTTGTATCATTCAAACACAGAAAATTCTGACATAACAATTACCAGTTTAATTGTAAATGATTACATTTAGCTTCACGATACATACAAGTCCAAGAAAAACATATAACCAACCTGTATATTTTTGCAGGAAGGAAAAGACGCGTGAGCTGTGATCTGTTGGCAGGCAGGCTCTGGTCTGAGCATGCGCTGCTTCTCAGCAGACCACCACACCCAGCGCGCACCTTGACCCAGACGCCCTCTGCTGTCCTAATATCGCAATTGCACTTACAACAACAGGACTAAAACAGGTGTATTATCGATGAGCTGAGACCTTCTTCTTAATAATAAAAACAAATTAAATCACATTTGTGATCCTACATTTGTAGGCGTCACACACTCCCCTACAAAACGAAAAATGGCTCCTGACATTTGACCTTATAACCTCAAATACTCAAAATGCAAAACATGCTGATCGTTAGCACTTAACGGGTGCACATCAGTTGGTCATAATACACAGGTACAGTATAGGGCATGGGAATGTACGGTAGTGATTGGATTGGATAAATGATTGGAGCAGGGTATGATGGGAAAGAGTTTGGCTGTACCTTGTAAACCTCCAAAAAAGGTAAGATCCTGACATCTGCACTGCCGACTGTAGGTTGTGTATGAATAGAAGGCTGACCGAGCGCATTATATGTGAATAATGGGACTGGACGCCGTTCTCTTGAGGAGCGTCTTAGTGTTGGTTCATTTGTGACAGGATCAGTTACAGGGGGCATCTGTCCTGAGGAAGGAAACTTATTCTCATTCCTTGGACTTGACACTCCAGTGACTTCAGTTTCCTCCATTCCTTCATCCCTCTCCTGTCCATTGTCCATGTCTGCTTCCATATCTTGGGGATAAACTTGTCCTAATCCCAACTCTCGTCTCCTCTACCCATCCTCTCCCAGGCAGTTGTCTCTGCTCCATCATGGGTAATCCACGGTTCACTGGCTGGTTTAACCCTACAGATGCTGGATTCTTTGAGGGAGTACTGGACAGGTCACTATTCGGTTGAGCATTGTCCCTGGTCCTACTTCTCAGATCATACCTTAACTCATAATAAGTAGGACTGTCCTCCTCATCAGAGCAAGATTCACTGGTGTGTTGATACTCTCTGTCTTTTTGGGTTGATCTTGTTCTTTTTCTCATTACCACTGATGACTTGAGTTCCTTTTTGGTTTCAGGCAGCTCCACAGGAAGCTCATTAACCAGATGCAGCAGGTTACGATGTAAAACTCTTGGTTTACTTCCACTGGTCTCAGAGACTACTTTATACACTGGGCTGTCATTAATCTGCTCTTTCACAACATAGATGTTGTTTTCCCAGTATGACCTTAGCTTCCCAGGACCACCCCTTTCAGACAGGTTACGTACTAACACCCGATCCCCTGGCTGCAGTATTACTCCCTTCAGCTGTTGGTCATAATACTTCTTACCACGAGCGCTTGACTTCCTGCTGTTCTCTGATGCAATCCTGTAGGCCTCAGTCATCCGTTCTGCCCATTTCTCCGCGTAGCCTCTTGCTGTTTGCAGTCCATCACTTGAAGCCATCTGAAATAATATATCCACAGGCAATCGCGGGTGTCGGCCAAACATTAGAAAGAAGGGAGAATACCCTGTCGCCTCATGACGTGTACAATTGTACGCGTGAATGATCTGGGGGAGGTGATCTTTCCACTTCTCCTTTTTCTCATCACCCAGCGTCCTCAACATTTGCAGCACTGTGCGATTAAAGCGCTCAGCGGGGTTGCCCTGTGGATGATACGGGGTTGTGCGTGAACGTCCAACTCCTGTCAGTTGTTGTAATGTCCTGAAGAGTTCATTCTCAAACTCACGCCCTTGATCGTGATGAAGCCTCAGCGGATACCCAAATCTAGGAATGAAGTCCCTAAAGATTCGGTCAGCTGCAGTTCTGCCACTCTTGTTACGGGTTGGATATGCTTGTGCATATCTGGTAAAGTGGTCTACCACCACCAAGATGTACTGGTACCCTCCTCTACTTGGCTCTAAATGCAGATAATCAATAGAAACAAGCTCCATGGGAGAGCTGGTTGTTATACTTGACATTGGAGCTCTAACATGTGTCACAGGTTTTTTCTGTTTGATACACGGACACTGACGTGTGACATACACTTCAATATCTCGCCTCATGTAGGGCCAGTAAAATCTTTGTCTGGCCAAGCTAAGAACTCTCTCAGTTCCAACATGACCCATATTGTCGTGCAAGTGCTTCAGGACAAGAGATCGGTAACTGCTTGGCAACACCAGCTGTCGTCTTTCTGCTGTTTTACGGTATAAAACCCCATTTTCAACATACAGTTTTGTCCATTCATGCAACATTTTTCTTGTAGTGCTTTTCGCACTTCTTTTTACATCCTCTGTGAGCTTTTGGTTGGATTCTTTCATTTTCAGGATGTCACCAATCACGGGATCTGTTCTTTGAGCGCTCTTTAGTTCAGCCAAGTCAATAGATGGGATCACATATCTACTGTGCGGTTCCAGCTGGTCACCTTGGGCAAGAGTCAGGGTGGCAACCCATGGAACATCCTCATGCTTGCCTGCGCCACAGCCTTCCCATACTGCATTAACTGCTTCTCTGGAGAGCTCGTCTGTACATACCGCCACATATTTGTCAATATCAAGGGGCCGTCGTGACAACGTGTCCGCAACGACATTTACTTTACCAGGTCTGTAGCGTATGTCAAACCTAAAGTCTGACAGTTCACCCACCCACCTGTAACCGACCGCATTTAACTTAGCAGTACTCATGACGTAAGTTAAGGGGTTATTGTCTGTGTAGATAGTAAAATGTGGGGCGTAAAACAAATAATCCCTGAATTTCTCGCAGACAGCCCACTTGAGAGCAAGAAATTCTAACTTGCCTGAGTGAAGGCGATAATTCCTTTCAGCAGGGGTAAGTGTTCTCGAGCCATAACCTATCACTCGGAGTTTCCCATTCTGCCTCTGGTAGAGGACAGCACCCAACCCCATATCTGAGGCATCGGTGTGAAGCGCGAAAGGCAGTTCGAAGTCTGGATATGCAAGAACAGGGGGGTTTGCCAACATGTCAATAAGCTTACACAAAGCCTCCTGGTGCTCATCAGTCCATACAACAGGTGTTTTGGATGGTAGCTGTGCTCCTTTTTTCTTTGGACCAGGCTTTTCCTTGCATTGCTCCTCCTCTGTTTTCTTGGGTTGCAAGAGTGCATAAATGGGTTTAGCAATCCTTGAAAAATCTTGCACATAAGAGCGATAGTAACTCAAAAAACCAGTAATTCTCCTCACATCACCGACTGTAGCTGGTGTTTCACTCTTTAGGGCATACACTGCTTCGAGGTCTTTTGGATCGATGCGCACGCTCTCAGCGGAAACTAAACGACCCACATATCTCACCTCCCTCCTAAAGAAGTCACATTTGGTGGGACGGAGTTTAACTCCATGACTCTGCAGGGCTTTCAAGACTTTTCTCACCCCTTCCACATGATCCTCAAATGTCTTTGCATAACATAAAATGTCGTCTAAATATGGGATACAGCACTCGTCCCTAAGAGGTGTCAGCATTTCTTCCATGCTGCGTTAAAATGAGGCAGGTGTGTTGGTCAAGCTGAATGGTATTCGCAACCAATTCGTAGAGACCCCAGGGGGTGATGAAAGCAGTCAGATGGCGGGACCCTTCAGCGATAAACCCCTGGTGGTATGCTTTCCCCTGATCTAGGATAGAGAACCAGCTATAACCTCCCTAGGTGTCAATGAGATCCTGTATTCGGGGCAAGGGATGACGGTCTGGGACTGTGCGTTGGTTGAGGAGACGATAATCAATGCACAGTCTGAGAGACCCGTCTTTTTTTCTGACACTGACTATGGGAGCAGAGTAGGGAGATCGAGACTTCACAATCCATCCCCTTGCTAACAGGTCTTCAATATACTCCTTGACCTCTTTATAAAGGGGTTTAGGAATAGAGCTATAGGATCTTTGAATTGGAGTGCTATCTTTGAGTGTTATTGTCATTTCCAAACTCGGGATGCACCCCATGTCATTTTCATCACGAGCAAATGCACCTGCTTCCTCCTTCAACATTTTCTTTACAACTTTCTGTTGATCCTCGGTCAGGTGACTAACATCAACTGGAGGTTCCCATTCCTGGGCCACTGTGTCATCACTGTTTTGCTGTGTACCTGCTGACTGTTTTGACTCTTGGGTATTTGATACATCAGTTTGTACAACACCCACAATTGGTTCAACTGTTCCCAGGGGAGTTTTGTGAGCAAGGATCACATCATGTTTGTTATGATTAGCAATGGGGACTTGAACATAAGAAGCTTTGGCTTCACAGACAGCCAAAAGGCTACTTCCCACATCTAACTGCTGCAAGGTGGGGTTGCTCTCATTTGGCTCAAATAGTACTATCTGGTTAGAAACGTCAACCGTGGTGGGAACCTTGCATTTAACATGTCTAATCTGACCAGCTGGAATTACTACCTCATGCAGTCCTACTTTCAACAGCCCAAGATTACTTTCACTTCCACTAGTGAGTTTGGTCTGAATGAAACTAACCAGTGCTGTGGCTTTATCATCTTGAAGATTCATAGCTCGACGAAGGAGGCTCACTATGGTAGGTATTGGATCAGAGCTCTCCTTTGGTCCCAGTATTAACTGTTCGATCACATTAAACCCAATAAGCGGGCAGTCTATGGGGACGCTGCTTACTAGGAAGGGAACTTGTACTGTTAGGTTGGGGTCACTGTTTTCAGGGAGACTAACCATAACACCCACCCAGCCATCATAAGGCAGAGACTGGCCGTTCACAGCCAACACACTGAGAGCCTTATCTCCAACTAGTTCAGAGAGGGGACGGAGTTTATGGTCAGGGAGATATGTTTTTACCCATTGATGATCTAACAGGCTTACTTGGGCACCTGTGTCAAGCAAACAATCAACAGCATAACTGTGAATGTAACACTTGATTTTACATTTTTTTCCCACCAGCTGAGCAACTCTGTCTCTTGTTCCAGCATCTCTGTGTGGAAGCGGAGGAGTCACAGAATTACTTTGGACATGGGCAGGTTCTTCTGGGTGCGTTTTTGATGAGTTTGTCCATTGCTGCCTGTAGCCACTGGGTACCTGTGCATTAACAGAAGACGGGAAACTATTCTTTGTTTTCCCTCTGTTAAGACATCCAACTGCCCTGTGCCCTGCCTCTCCACAAATGAAGCAATGAGGGCAGGGGCTGGCCCCTCTTTCAATACATTTGGGGCAACTTGGTTGTCTCATTGATGTTCTATTTTTTTGCTTTGAGCATGTGCAGGGGCAAGTTGGCTCAGATGTCTGTCTAGTTGTGAGAGACTCAACCACTTTTGTGAGAGTTTCTACTTTTTCAGTCAGTTCTTCTATGGCTTTATTTTTGTTCCTTGCTTTAAAGTAATTTTTTTCAGTGTCTTTGTCCGTCTCAAGTTGAACTGTGTGAGCATGTGTAACCTTATGGCGAGTTGCGCACCCTAACCTTCTTTGTCGTTCACTCTCTTCACTTGATACTTTATTAACTTGTCTTATCAGAGCCTCATCTGTCACAGTGTAGTCAGATATCAGTGGTTTGAGTTCATTTCTGATGTCACTATACTTTGGGAGAAGGCCCTGATGAATAGTACGCAGGAACACATTTTGAATGGTGCGCCGCTCACACTCAATGTCCATATTATCTTGCTTGGAAGCAAACATGACCTTTTGTTTCAGTCCAATCAGTCTATAAAGAAACTGTTGGGGGGTTTCATGCTCATGTTGCTTTGTGCTCATCAATTCCTGAAATAACTCACTCCCAGTTTTCTCACTCAGGTTGGATCGCAGCAGGCTCCTCAGTTCTCTGGTAGTCAAATCATCCTTGCTGATCAACATGTCTTTAAACTGTCCAGGTCTGACAATACGGAGTACACCTTGGATGATCTCCCCCTCCGTATGCTTGGCTTTGAGCCCCTCATCCATCTGTTTGCAGAGTCCATGATAGCTAATGTCGGATGTGTTGTCCCCGATTTGACCCCCATGTACTTTGAATTCCCTACGCTGAAGGAATGGCAGGTCTTTCAGGGAAACAACATGGTCAGGCTGGGTATGGAATCTATCATCAGCAGAGGTGCTAGTGGTTACACGAGCATCTTTAAACTGAGGTGAACGTGTAGTAGCAGTCGGTAAATGTTGCACTGTCTGTGTGGCTTTCAACTCTGCTAGTTTTCTTCCTAATGTTTCATAGCTAGCATGCAACTTGTCATACTCTGAGACATGTGGCTCAAGAGGTAATAAGCCTGTGAGGACTTCAGTACTCTGTTGTGAAGCTACACTGATAGGAACAGTATTTACAACTTCATCCCCAGTTGCCAGTACTTCAGAAACATGACTATCAATTACTTCAGCAATCACATCTCTTAAATGCAGTAAGTGAGAAAAAACAAGATCTTCTGACTCAAGTAATGTTTTACAACTGAGGTAAGAGTATATGTAATCAAAACAACTTTCTGCATCACCACGTATAATGCTTGAAGGATCAAGATCAGGTACCAGTCTGATGTCTGTAGCAACTTGGAAGAGTTCCTCTGTAGTCAGCTGCTGAAGACTCTGCTTGATCTTCCAAGTCAGTTTTTTCCTTTCGACCTCCGTCATCTTGTGTTCGTTGGCCAGCGACTTCTCACAGTACAGTCAGTTAAACAAGCAGCACGTCACTCCTCCAGCCAGGGTCTCTTCAGCATCTGTAGACTCGTGGCTCGCTCAGTTGCACGTCTGTTGTTCACCCTCGCCTGTGATGTCAGCCTTCGGTTCGTTGGTTATAGGACCAGCATCGGCTCCATTGGCGTGCCAGTCCCCGTACAGGCCACCAAAATTATGTTACAGGCCTCTGTTGAGTCCTGTATATTTTTGCAGGAAGGAAAAGACGCATGAGCTGTGATCTGTTGGCAGGCAGGCTCTGGTCTGCATTTATTAGCAATCAATTTTCCTATCAAACATTCCTCATTACAAAATGCAGACATTTGTTCAGAATTCTTATGTATACAATCTTACTTAAAACACCGAAAAACCTATGTGCAGTACACTAGCTTTTCTTTAGCACAGTGATTTTGAGCATTTGTCTAACTCAAAGATATTGCAGTTTCCATTACAAAATACTGAAGTAGCACAACATGCTATATTTCACCTGCATCTTTTCTCGATTTTGTAAGTACAAGAACACATATAAACAGTAACATCTCAGTAACAGTCTAAGAAAATAATCACATGTATCCTACTGTTTAAACAATTAGTATAACTTAAGGCCATTTGCAAATAAAATCCAAATAAAAGTCACACTCCGGGAGCTATACATTACACTTAACGATCCACGTGAAGGTCCGCCATCTTAACTCGGAAAACGTGCAGCATAACTACTGCTTTGAAACTCAGGGCTCAATTTATATAGTTGTATCATTCAAACAAAGAAAATTCTGACATAACAATTACCAGTTTAATTGTAAATGGTTACATTTAGCTTCACGATACATACAAGTCCAAGAAAAACATATAACCAACCTGTATATTTTTGCAGGAAGGAAAAGACGCGTGAGCTGTGATCTGTTGGCAGGCAGGCTCTGGTCTGAGCATGCGCTGCTTCTCAGCAGACCACCACACCCAGCGCTCACCTTGACCCAGACGCCCTCTGCTAATATAGCAATTGCACTTACAACAACAGGACTAAAACAGGTGTATTATCGATGAGCTGAGACCTTCTTCTTAATAAAAAAAAAAACAAATTAAATCACATTTGTGATCCTACATTTGTAGGCGTCACATAATCATGTAACTTTAAGTAACACTGATCATGGTTTATGTGTATAGCATGTACATAACTGCACAATCATTGCACTGTGGCTTTTTTTTTTTTAGTTTATTCCTGTGTTGTTCTTACTGGTGTTAAATGGCTGTGCACCGCCTCAGTAGCATGTATGACTGCATTTCACTGCCATCTTGTATGTGCATGTGATAAATAAACAAGTTGAGACTTTATAAACATTATTACTTTATCTAATATCTGGTTCTAAGTGTTGAGCCATTTCATTTATTTACAGATTTGGATCAAAAGACCAGTATCGCTGAAACGGTCCATATTCACCCCTACTGATACTGCAGATCGTCAGCAGGAAATATGTGTGTTAATTTCAGCAAGCGCGTGTCCTGCACTTATCTGTGCTTGTGCAGATATTTGCATTGCCATGCAAACAGATAAATTTGGGTTCAGATGTGTGGAGATGGAAATCAGAGCTTGACATTTCCAGTCAAGTGTGAGAACTTATGTTACCCACTATTCAGTTTCTGTGAAGATTGGGAGACTATAAAGAAAAAGGCCCTCAAAAGAGTTAACGTTTATTTTGAAAAGTGCAAGCTGCAGATAGAGCAAACTATTTTAACATTTTATCTTTTTTTTTTTAACAGCAAATCAAAGTTACTCTGCAAGTTTCATGAAATTCTGCAGTACTGAAGTGTACCTAGGCATTGTAAATTAGGAATTGTAGCAAATTCAATGCCTTGTTAATAAGTAATAATAAAAGTTTAGGGCAATGAAACCTAAATAATCAGTTAAAACAAAACATTTCTTCTTTATTGTTTTGCACACTGTATAAAAATGGAATATGAAAAATATGTAGATGTATTCATACTGTAAATTTGTGCAGAACTACAGGAAAACTTAACCACGAATGAGATTTATTGTATTAATAATTTACGTCACTGCTGTGTTTCAGCACCCAGAGAGCAGATCGGGGATTATGGGCCTTTTTCAAGGTCCCATATGGGTAAAACTCCCAATCCCACGATTTGATTTCAGCACATAAGACCCTCTGATCTGCTTACCTGCTTCAAGCTTGTCCTGGAAATTCCTTGCTGAATTGAATCCGCATGCTGTGTGAGAATGTCTGTGCTTGAATTTTAAAACTTGTTTCTAAATCTCATCCACTGCATGTACAAAAACTGTTTTTAGCTGCTGTATATGTATGTACAACTAAAATCAGACTATTTTAAGTCAGATGTCTTAGTATGGGACTTCAGAGAGCACAGTGTCAAACCAGATCAAATAATAAATGATAATACCTGACAGGAGTTATCATGAAGCCTTTGCTGATGAGTGTTCTCCACATATCAGACTGTTTTATCAGACTAATGCAATATGCAGAAATGACCTTTTGTTGGAGTTTTCATCAAATCATATTTTTTCAATCTTGATTAGTATAAATAAAGAAAATTTAGAGGATATAATGTCTCACATTATTACCAGAGTGTAAAACAGATTAGGTGACTCCTGTATCTTTGATTCCAAATCAATACGGAATACGAAGCAGTAGAAACTTGTACCATTTTTTTTACATGTTGCAGTTTTTCCGTGGCTTCTTCCACTCTGTATAGAAGTTTTATTCCACATTCATTTTCATCAGTTGCTTTTCCAATTTTCCCAACTTTTCTCTCATGAGTGTTTTCATGATCCTTCTCATATCAAATTGAAGATAATACAAAATGAAATATTCAAATGAATTTATAAAGAATACTAATGATAATCTAAATTAATTGACAGTCAAAGTGTGACTTCTTGTGTTTGCATGTATTAATGTTATACATGCGTGTGTTACTCATGTATACACCTCTTACAAAATGTTTACCGTAACTGAACACAGAACCATTTACGGTCACTCCATTTATTTTGAGTTTCTTGCTTAAAATGTTCTAGTTTAAAAAGTGTAATAATAGTAAAAAAATTATAGCTGCCTGCAATGATGCTTGGTGTTTAAAATGTCCAAGTTTCTAAAATGAGTGCCAGACAAATTGTTAATTTTTTTGTTTCATTTGAAAATCTGACAAAATGAATGCAATTGATAAGAAACAGGGAAAGAGCATCTTAAAAGGGTCTGAAAGGCAGTTAATGTCTAAAAATGTCACAAATATAAAGATATAACATTGATACAAATGGAATGTTTTTTTAAAGGACAAGCAGGAATTACACATTAAAGATAATAAAAAAAAGTCAAATCCAGTGATGACTTCACATATTTATTTCAGAAATACGAAGAGTCATGACGATGAAAGACACCAAACACGTGTTTTACCACGGATGTGGTCAGATGGTAGTGTATGATAATCTCACCAACAGAGACAAACAACTCTATAAATGCTTCAGCCTGACATCCCAACAGGCACATGCGTGACCTGCTGCCATCATGTACGGTCTGCGTACCTTTCTGCTCCTCCATGTTCTGACATGTGTTGGACAAATTGGTAAGAAATCTAAATCTGAATGTTATTCCCTTATATTCACTCACATATTGACTTTTACTCATCTTTCCAGTGCATGGGGGTAAAATTATCCACGGCAAAAGAGCCCCAAAGAACTCTTTGCAGTACATGGTCTCTGTGCAAGACAGTCATGGCCATGTTTGTGGAGGATTTCTCATCGCGCAGGACTTTGTGATGACTGCTGCGCATTGTGGAGAAGTGTGAGTAACAAGGTTACTTCTAAGACAAAGTCTGACTGATGTAGATAAAATATTATTTTTAAATAAGTGTTCCACATGTGTCCAATTTATCTACACTTCAGTGAACTTACACATGTTATTCTGGGAACCCGAAATATCAAGAGGAATAATTTTGTTAAAAGAGAGATTGAAAGGACCTACATGCATCCTGACTTCGACTCTGAGCAAGTTAAGTCTGACATCATGCTCCTTAAGGTAAGTTTAAGAAATACAATTTGATATTATGTTATATAATCTGTGACATGTGGTGTGACTTCATTTCAAATGATGACTTCCTTTGATGCTCATGATGCAGTCTGATGAGTGAAAAGGAAGTGTGACACTGATTACTGTTATTTTTGTGTCTCCAGCTAGCCGTTAAAGTCGACGTAAATGAGAGAATCCAAATAGTTTCTATTCCAGCCCCTGATGCAAATCTAAAAGTCAACCAAACATGCTCTGTGGCTGGATGGGGGAAAATTAATGGCTGGAGTTCAACCGTCGGTGCACTGAGAGTGGTGAATGTGTCGGTCATAGATCCAAAACTCTGCAAGATGGAATGGGAAGTTCTTCCTTCCAATGTGATCTGTGCAGGAGGAAGCGGCACATACAAAGGATTCTGCCAGGTTTGTATTTTGATTTTAGAAAAATAAATGACCAAACCATCAAATGCTGAATATTATTAAACTTATAAAGTAAATGTTTCCCCTACAGGGTGACTCTGGTGGTCCTCTGGTGTGCAACGGCGTAGCTGTTGGCATTGTTTCTTTCAACAGCAACCTCGCCTGCGTCTACCCAGATTTGCCAAACGTCTACACGGAAATCTCAACGTATGTTTCCTGGGTCAATGAAATTCTGATGAATGATTAAATCTAAACATGTTACTCTTCAAGCTTATCTCCTTGTTTATCTGTAAATTTAGCCTCTTACTTCAGTTGCTTCATTAACATTTGCTCTTAAAAATAAATGCAGAATAAAACCAGCTTTCAAATTCTGTTCTCTATTTTCTTTATCAGCAGAAACCCACATGTCCATAAAATGCACTTACTGGTTTGTAGCTGTAACTAGTTTGAGTAACTAGTCAGATATTTGACATTATTGTAAGATTAGTAAGAAAACTGCATTTAGGAATCTTAATTTTTTTTAAAGGTACATGAGACATTATTTATTTTAGCTTTTATAATTTCTTTTGCAAGCAAAGTATGACAAAGCACAAAAATACAAAAGTTGAAAAAACATAGATGTAGTAATGCTTCTTTTTTACAGTGTAAAACAGTCAGGAGGATCAACATATAGGTGGAATTATAGTACAAAAGGAGAAAGAATAAGTGGAAAAAATCTCACTTCAGTGGAAGGGAAAAGCCATGCTTAAGATAAATATGAAAGAATGTTAACAAGACATCGTCCTATGTATCCAACCCTAATCCAAACCTTTCTGGCTGCAATTAGTAAAGTTTTTCTTTTGTTTTCTTTTTTGACCAAACAAACATTGCCAAAATGATGATGCATTCCAGTCTAAGAGTTTTAAATGTAGAAAAAAAAGAATGAACCAGAGAAGAAAATTTGATAGTTTTACACTGTTACTTTTCAAATTACGAATCACTGTCGGGCATGAAAATATGAACATACTGAAGTAAACATGAAATCAACAGCGATGGTGTCATTTGGTAACAGTGAAACTAGATTATATGGCAGAATAAAACAGCGATGAATAATTTGTACTCAGAGAAGCGTGAACTCATCCAGGCAGGGCCGGATAAGTTTTATTGGCCCCTGGGCCCAGAGTGTTTCAGGGGCCCCGTTCCCCAACATAACATCGTGAAAATTGTGAACGACACACTGTGAAATGACTTTTCTAACATCTCTCAGCCAATGGTACCAATAGCAGTGGTGTAACTATCTGGTTTTTATGTACATCTTGCTTCATGTCCAAACTGCTGATGTTTGCCCCACGTGGGCCCCACATGGGCCCCCAATGGGTGTTATCCTGTGGGCCCATGCCCATAATGCTCATTGGATAATCCGGCCTTGCATTCAGGAATGTAGTTTGAAACTAGGAAATGTATCCTCGAGGTTCATTGGGCTTGTCCTTTGTGCTTTGTCATTGCTTGCAGTACCTTTAAGCACAGCTGATGGGGAACAATAGTTTTCATAAGTGGTCAAGTCCAAACTGAGGAGCAGATGGGACAGGGCATAATCAGCAGCATACTCCACATAAAATATGGAGTGAAAAGAGAATGTATCGGCAGCAAACCTGCCATCTTGTGCAATGGCTGTTAGCATGCACGCAATCAGAGAGCAGAGAGACGGATAAAAATGTTGACGTTGTTGATGGATTGAAGTTAAGATGAATTTTGTTTTTAATTCTTTTTTTTTTAGGTTTAAGGAGTCTTTCTTATCCCCGTGAAGTAATTTATTATGCTGCAAGCAATAATCTCACAGATCAACAACAAATATCAAAAGACAATGATAAATAAACAAAAATACAAAAGAACTACTTGTATAGCAGAACAATGGCAACAAGGACTACATTACTTGTGTCTGTAAGTACTGTCTGTAAGCAGGTGGTATTGGGTATTGTGGTGGGCTGGCGGGGGGGGGGGGGGGGGGGGGGGGGGCACAATGCTTCTTTTGGTCTTGTTTCAATGATTAAGTTGCTTGTTGTTCTCTCAAGATCTGGCAACACAGGTTGCAGAAAAGTTGGCAGAAAGAGGTGCAACTACACAAACCCAAACTTAATTCAGGTAAGTCCACTGCATCACACACACAGATGAAGGGACAGTAGATAAAAAAAAAAGAGAAACTAATAAAATAAATTGTGGACACTGTCATGACCACACGGAGCCACATTTGAAATGAATTTGATTTACAAATGTTCCTACAGTGCAGGGTGAGGCTCAGCAGGACTTCTTTTAATCTTTTGGTGGGAGAAATGACCAACATTTAGGTGGATGGAGCTTGATTACCCAATAAAACCAGTGTCACCTGGTGGTCGGTGGCTCTCTCTGGCAAGTGCCAGGTGGTTTTCCTGAGGCTGGTGAGGATGGGAATCCCATTCTGTGTAGAATCGAGTATTTTCTTTGCGTTGCTTTAGATTCAGGTACTCATTTTTTAAATACATTTATTTAGATATCTATTGTGGCCACATAAGACCTCAAAAAGGGTCTGATTTGTGACATCGCTTCTATGCACGAGTAATGCCAAGATAGCAGGTGTGCAATATTAATGCCAGCATTTATATTGTTTATTTATGATTGTTGAAATGGTTCCTTTCTATCCATGTTCAATTTGGTAATTTGATGATTGCTTCTATTTTACAGCTGCCAAGTGGTCATTTGCTTTGTTCCTGTTGTTCTTATGTTTCCGTTTATGAATTTGTACTTGCTAATTCACCTTGCCTGTGCCAAAGATGTGGCAGCATATATGCAAAATGTACTAACTCTTTTGTTTTGTTTTTGTTTGCGTGTGTGTATTTTGTTTCTTTGTTTTGGTCCCTCCTCCATCTATCTTTATTATCCATTATCCATTAGTTATGCAGCCATAGGGATGAGCATTTCTTGAGTTGGAGTCTGCATGTACAGGACCCAACCTTCCAGGTTATGCTCTTATAGTTGGGACAGTCCATCCATTAGTTACGCAGTCAGGTAGACATCACCTGATGCACTGAGTAGTACCTTGCCCATTTTCCCTGATTTATAACAGTATTGCCATCTCTGACATATTTCTCCTTTTTCCGCAGGTCTTCCTGGATAAAAGCTGGTGTACATGTTGGTTGGTCTTTCCTGTTCTCTCTGTCCCAACCAGTTGAGGCAGATGGCTGCTCACCCTGAGCCAGGTTCTGTTGGAGGTTTTGTCTCACTGTTAAAAGGGAGTTTTCCTTCCCACTGTCGCTTCATGCTTGCTCAGGATGGAGGATTGGACTGAAGTCAAGATTCAGTGCAATCAGTTGGTTTTTATTAACTAGACTATTTATGAATTGGATTGGAATGATGTGTCTGTAAAGTGCCCTGAGACAACATTGTTGTGGAGTGTCGCTATACAAATGAAGCTGAATTGAATTTAATGATCTTATCTGGCAGTTTCTTGCCTTACTTCCCAAATTGACCCAAACATTCAGTAATTCAAACATTAGGAGGTTTTACAAATATATGAAATGACCCATTTTATTGTCATATGCTGACTTATTTATCCAAACAGAAGGAGTTTCATACTGATGAATACTTTTAACAATTTTTTGTGAGATGTAAAAACTCTGAATGAGTCAGTTTGACCCACAGCAAGAGGGTGAATCTAATCTAACTTTTAAGGTTTACTCAGTCGTAAATTCACAGGGAAAACAAATTCCAAATTGAGGACAGGGAGCTTTTGATTTACATCTAGCTCTGGTCCTTGAGGGAAACAATCCTGCAGGTTTTCCATCTATCTCTGCTCCAACACAACTGACCTAAATGAATCGGTCGCTGTGCAGAACTCATAGGCTGTTGGGTCCATTTGATGGAAGCTCAGTGTGTTGGAGCAGGAATACATTAAAAACAGCAGCCTTGGAGTACCGACTTTGGACATCCCTGATTTAAACAGTGTTTTCTTATAATTAACACAGGACAGAGAAGCGATACATCAGGCTTACTTGATTTATTCAACACTTGGAAAAGATAAAGAAGAAATATTGATGATGAGATTTAATATAAAGTGTTACCCTTTTAACCATCCTTTTTAACTATATTTTATAAAAGAGCAACCTTTGAAATGACATATTTCAATTTGAAAACTTATAATTTAGATAAATGTATTCAACCTTTACAACTTATGAAAAACCTATACAAATCCCATCTTTTGAGTTAATAATTTTTTTCATTAATCGAAAACTTATAAATCCTTAATTTTTAGATTGTTAATACACCATATTGTTTTCCTTTTATAGAAAAAAAACAACTTTTATTTATTTCATTTGTTCTTTGTTACTTGCAACTTTTTAGAAAAATTCCTGATAATATTTTTAAAACCTAAACTCACTTAGTAACAGAATAACAGTAAAATATTCTTGTGTTTTTTTCTTTTTCTTTGGAAAAAAAAAATTCACAAAAGAAAATGAAAGTTTAAAAGTATTGACAAAGAGTATTCCATTTGGTCTAACTGGTTTTCAACACCGTTGTAATCCAATGTGTGAAGCATGAAATGCGTGTGTAGACATCAGGGGTCATGGGGTTTCCACAACGGCTTCCTGAAAAGGAAGCAACACCTGCTATGGCGCCGTTGCACACCAAAGGAGAACCAGCATCACCCTTTAAAACCAAACAGAAAGTCTGTTATGTTATGATTTTTGTCAATGCTGAATGATGTTTGATCAATGTCTGGTCAGTGTATTGGTTACCTGGCAGAAGCCCTGGTAGGGTCTGTCCCCCACGCCACAAACCATTGAGCTAGCAATGTCAATGTCAATGTCACGCCATTGCCTTTGACATGCCCTTCGCGACAGAGTTGTGACATTGACTTCCTGGAGCCTGTTTGGTGAGATCATGTTATCCCCTATAACCCCCCAACCTGCTGTCATGCATCGACTTTCTGGCATCAGGTTGCCAGACATCAGAGGAATCACTTGTACTGCTTCAGTCAGCTGGGCCTTGCTACTAAGCTGAGAAAAGAGTTGATGGCAGAAAAATGAAAAGAAAAGAGAAAAGAGAAAGTAAAGGGAAGCTTTACTTAATGTTGCATGATTCAAACACATATAACTGGACTTTAACCCCTTTAGCCTCAGCTATGTTCTGCATCAATGTCTAAAAACACTTGCTAAAAGCAGAACTGCTCTACATAATAAGGTCAATATGCATGATTTTGAAGGCAAGGGACATCTAGGGACCTCAGAGAACGCAATCCCAGTATCTGACGGTCTAGTGTCTGAGTCAGTTGTAATAAATCAGAGAAAAATTGTAGCAGTTCTTTTCTCGCTTGTTTCTTTTTTTTAAATTTATTCATTAAAATGTTCTTTCTATTTAAAAGAAGGTAAGACCATGCTAACAACAATTCTACGTGTGTGTTGTTCCTGTATGTGATAATTTCATCACACACAGATCACCTTCAGGAACAAAATCATTTCTAAGGATTAATGTTTGCACTAAAATATTGTTTTGATCTTGCTTTGGTTTGAAATTTGAGCAACTACTGAAAATTGAGACCTTGTCTTTGATTATTTCTTCATAGTCGACTGCCTGTAATTTTGGTCATAAGAGGTAAGTCCTGATGATGAGTGCAGTGGGTGAGCCTTTCTTACCCGGAGGAGCATGATGTCATTTTTGGGATTGTTGTAGGCTGGATGTGGGATGGATTTGAAAACACTGAACTCCTGCTTAGTCTGCTCGTTACCTTGCAGGGAATCAACTCCAAGCACAACCGTGGTCACTCTGAAAAACAAAACTGTAAAATAGATCTGAAACAATTTCATCATTTTGGATGATTAAATTAATTCCGTTATCAATTTCTTAGTAATCCTCCAGAGAGCATAACGCTGCTGTGGCTGTGTGAAAACAAAGGTCTGCAATGTAGTATAAAAAAAACAAAACAAAACAAAACAAAAAAAAAGTGACACTTAAGCACTTAAGCATATTAAACAACATTTTGGAAGTATAGTAAAAGTGATTATTGTTAGTGAATACTGTAGACAGAATCTGAGATTCAAACAGAAAATCAACATTTTATGAGAATTATTTAGCTTCTCAGCTTTGAATTTAGTAAAAAAAAAAAAAAAAAAAAAAAATCTCACCCAGCACAGCTTGCTGCTGTGACCACAAAGTCCTCTTTTATAAGTGCACCTCCACATAAATGGTTACCTCCAGCTTGCAGAGAGGCCATGTACGGGCGCGAATGAGGGGCTGCATCTCTGCCTCCAACAATGCGAGAAGCATCAGCTCCTGAAACACAAAACACTCCAACTTTAACATAGTTTTGGTATTAATGGAACATTTTCTGTCCTTTTAATGTTTATTGTTTAGCTTCTTTTCCATTGTTAGGACAAAGATGGAGAAGCTTACCACTGATTGCAAATAGCAGCAGAAGGACCAAGCGGACTGCCATGGTCTGTAATCAGAGAATATTCCGTTTTGACTTTATATTCTTCGGGCTAAAAAAACCTCTTCCTTACTTTGTTTATATTCATTTCTTCAGCACATTGACAACATGCTGTTGGGCAATTTGTTGATTACAAAAGACATGAGTTAAGACTTTTGAAACAGCATTGATGCAAGAGACTGTTGGTTACACTGGCTTACTGGCAGAAAGAGCAGGTTGCGGATGTGTTACAACATAGGCTACCTGCCAATCAAACAGTTTATGTAACAATGTTTAAGAAAAGAAATGTCATGACAGGTGGAAATGTTTTTCTCTTTCTCTTGAAGTTAAATCTTTCAAACTGTTACAAAATCGGCTTCCCTCTTTTCTAAGCGCTTGCATAACAGTTGGTTTGCTGAGCAGAAAGATTGTATTTTCATGCAACTCAGCTCGTATTTTGTTTTAGTTTTTTTTTATAGCTCTGCATCTCAGTATGCAGCAATAATCAAGCTTAGAATTTATTTTGCTGATCTTAAAGTTTCCTATGGTGTATGGCTTAACTAAGTTCACTTTTTGTGAGGTAAAACCAAATTATTGAAGATAAAGTTTTGACATTATTTTTGTGTCATTCTGTTGTTTCTTTCTCTGTGAGTGTACATAAATTGTTGTAGGAGAAGCGCCTGAATTTTTCTGTTTCCGTGAGATGCTGAAATGGTTTCATCCATGAGAAAAGAAACACGAATAAACTGATAGAATGTGTTGAGCTTAAATCAGAGTAAAATTAACATTTATTAAATTGGGCATTTGACTGATAATTAAGAAAGGAGATTCAAAAGAGACCTTGCCAATATACAAAGCAAATAAAAGAAAAGTAACAAATTTGAAAGTGAAAAGGTCAAATGATTTTTTTTTAAAAAAATGTTTAAAAAAAAAAGAAAAAAGCCCAGGAACTATGTATGAAAAATTGTGATAAATATCACATTAAACTGATAATTTAACATATTTACTTCAGGAAGATGAGAGGTCAAAGATGATGAACGATGATATTAAAATTACAAACATGTTTTACTGAGTATGTGGTCAGATGTCAGTGTATCATAAACACGTGAAATAACATATAAATGCTTCAGCCTGACATCCCAACAGGCACATGTGTGACCTGCTGCCATCATGTACGGTCTGCGTACCTTCCTGCTCCTCTATGTTCTGGCATGTGTTGGACAAATTGGTAAGAAATCTGAAAGTTTTTTATTGAATATTGAATGAAAAATTAACTTAATATTTACTTCTACTCGTATTTCCAGTGCATGGGGGTAAAATTATCCACGGCAAAAAAGCCCCAAAGAACTCAATGCAGTACATGGTGTCTGTGCAAGGCAGTCATGGCCATGTTTGTGGAGGATTTCTCATCACTCAGAACTTTGTGTTGACTGCTGCACACTGTGGTAAAATGTGAGTTATAAGGTCACTTCTAACTCTAAGTAATATATATATATATATATATATATATATATATATATATATATATATATATATATATATATATATATATATATAAAATGTACCAAATATTTCTACTTTATCCATACTTCAGCAAACTCACACATGTTATTCTGGGAACCCACAATATCAAGAGGAATAATTATGTTGAAAGAGTGATTAAAAGGACCTACATGCATCCTGACTTCAACCTCAAGCTATTCAAATCTGATGTTATGCTCCTGAAGGTAAATATATAAATCTAGTTTTAGGTGATATTTTCAGCTGATGTTTTATATATAACTTGTAACATCTGGTGTAATTCTATTTAAAAGAACGACTTCCAAATGATGCAGATTTTTGTGTCTACAGTTAGCCGTTAAAGCCGACTTAAGCAAGAAAATCCAAACAATTGCAATTCCAACCCCTAATGCAAATCTAAAAGTCAACCAAACATGCTCTGTGGCTGGATGGGGAAAAATTAGCAGCTGGAGTTCATCTGTTGGTGCACTGAGAGTGGTGAATGTGTCCATCATAAAACCCGATTTCTGTAAGAAGGAATGGAACGTTCTTCCTTCCAATGTGATCTGTGCAGGAGGAAGTGGCACATACAAAGGATTCTGCCAGGTTTGTACTTCTAGTTTTATTAATATGAAAATGCCCCAAAGATCTAATGCTAAATATTATTAAACTTATAAAATTAACCCCCCCCCCCCCCCACAGGGTGACTCTGGTGGGCCTCTTGTGTGTAACGGCACAGCGGTGGGCATTGTTTCTTTTAACAGATTGTTCAACTGCAACTACCCAGATGTGCCCAACGTCTACACGGATATCTCACCATACATTCCCTGGATCAACAAGGTCCTGAAGGAGGATGATTGAAAATAAAGTTGTTCCTGAATGCTTTGCTCCAATGCACATTCATCACATCTTACTTCAGTCACTTCATCAGTGTTTGCCCTTTAACAGAAATGCAGAATAAAACCATATTTTGAATACTGTTTTTTCTTTTCTTCAGTAAACAGAAACATACCCAAAATGAGTTACTGGTTTCTCACTGCAAGTGGTTTGTGTTGCAGATACGTTAGATTAGTGTGAGAAAAATAAATTAGTGAGAACACTGAAGTTAAGAATCTTACATCCTTCAAGATAAAGCAGGGCAGGGTTCATAAATGAGCTTTTGCAAGCCAAGTAGGACAGTATTCAAAACGTGAAAGTAATAAAGGTTAAATTTATTTACAGCACATTTCCAACAGACAATGCTGCACATAATGCTTTACAAGCTAAAACACATCTTAAATAAAGCGTGTATAACTAAAAATTCATAAACGTAAAGCAATGTAATAAGACAAAAGAATAAAAATAAATACATACCCTAAATTAAAAAGACTAGGACGGTTAAAACAACATCATCTGATCAACTTGTTATAATAGCCAGTTGAGAAAAATGCATCTTCCAGAGAGATTTATAGAACTTCATTGTGCAGATCGAATATTAAGAGGTATAGCAGAAGAGTAAGCAGTAAAGTATAAGTACAACAAAGTTCAAAAGTGTAGTTGACAGAAAGTAAAGAAATGGCTGATTAGTATAAATGTATGTGAGTCCTGCGCCGCCCCTGCCTGCCTTCCTCTCTGACTCTTCCTCCAGTGGTTCAGTCTCGCCCCATTTTGTCACATCTAAAGGAAATTTGACTGTCTACTAAACATACCTTCACCCTATAACCTTTCCTTATCTATTTGCAAATCCTCTTTTCACTGGAGGGGTTGGGCTCAAAATAATGATATAAGCCTGCCCACAGGACAAGACCCCAAATCTCTCAATAATTTACACAACAATTTTAAGTCACACGAACAACTCTGGCAATATATGCAGCCCTGGAACTTGCTAAGTTCTACTAGTTCTCACTGAAAGCTGAAAGGGAAATAGATCTTGACATTACTTTACAGATAAGTAGTGATACAATATGTTAAGTAATGTGACGAAGGTGGTCGAGGACCTTAATACCAAGTTAATACAAATACAAATGGCTAATGTATTGGACACCCTCTAATTTAAATGGTCTTTAGCTTAAAAATGACCCATGTTGTTAAATGTGAAGATATACAGTATGTACATTACTTCATGCCCTTTGATGTTGTCCTAAAACGCAAGGCTTCTGGACATCTGTGCTTACTTTTATTCAGATAATAGTTGATAATAGTTCTCTTTTATTTTCATTTGTTCATGCTGGGGGACTTGCCCCACAATGCAACTGTATCTGCATATGCTGAGTGGATCCAGAACGCCATCATGATGGGTAGGAGACTGATTATTCAGCGGTGGAAGTCAGTAATGTACCATCTCAAACTGATACACTCTTTCAACCAAAGTGGCAGTATATTAGTGTGTGTTTCCTACACTCACGCAGGCAGATTAGAACAATACTATTTAAAGGTAAATTTATTTACTATGTTATAGTCAGTCCCTTTATGTAGATGAGATAAATATTTAAAGCATAAGGTAAGCAATAATACAGTCATTAGCAGTGTCAATCATTTATTTTAGTATATCTTCTACTCCTCTCCCCAATTCTCCTTATCTTGTAACAGCACTGTAATGAAAGATGTGTGTTTGCATATCTGTCATTATTGTGGGTTAACAGTTATGTTGTAAACCCAGCAAAGTGTTCATATAAAAAGTAAATGTGTGTAAATGTGTATTCGGCTGTAAGGACTAGTGGAACATTCCTCTGCGTAGCGCTTTGCAATAATATGCATGACTCTGTTTTAGCGTTCTACTGCCACAAGAGGTCGGTCAAAATATGGAACGGACTGCATAGGCAACGAAGTTTTCTAGGTCGTCTGCACACACAGAAGTGCACTTACTGCCAGTAAAATGAGACGGCCTATCTAGTGTACGAGAATTCCCCATAGTGCTCCAGTCCTCCGTTGCCTGGCAACCACATATGCCAAGTTCATCTAATTACTGATCACATTCTTCCACAAAAAGACACAAAAATATTTTTTAAATTGTGCCACTAATTTAACTTTGATTTATTGTCAATGTCCTTTGTGTCTAAATGACCAACATGAGGAGGCGGCGGTTTAGACGAGCTCTCCTCTGGCTGACAGCTCATCCTGTCAACCTGACGTTAACTTCAGTGGAAAATAATCCTTGTTAGACACATGTACAGTCGTCCTCATATGTATTCATACTCTCCCATTAATATATGTACTTTTTTTTTTTTTTTTTTTTTTTTTTTTTTGTAATTTCTTTTTAAATCCTTTGTTTTCACTCCAGTCGGGTGTTTTTTGTTCCCCCCAGTCAGACTTCTGCTGACTTCTGTTGACAAGTATTTTGTCCCACTGTTCAACAGAAAAATGCTCTAATTTGTCGATGATCAATTTGGTTTTTTTTTTTTCTTTTTTTTTTTTAAATTCAATTAAATGACAAGACCGTGTCTTATATCACTGGATTATAATTTAGCACATTTTTAATTATTGCTCATTATTTCAGTCTCCAGTTATCTGAGTGACTATAATAAATTCAGCCTTTTCTTGAATGAAAGGAGACGAAGACATCTGAGGACGACTGGAATGAAATTCATTTGTGGTTATTGAATATTGAATACAAATATGTGCGCGTTTATACATAAAAATAAATAAATAAATGGTCTGGCTGGTGTGGTACCTACACCAGCGCTCTGCTGCTCATTCTTTTCTATCAGGAGCGCAATGAATTCTGGGATGGGAGAGGGTGCAAAGGATACATCTCTTGTATCCTTTGTTTTAAGCTAATCTGGAGCCAAACAAAGTGCGCATTTGAAGAGTGTACTCGAAGGAGCCTTTGAATTGGGACAGCACTTGGCGCGCCACTAAGACGTATACAGCCCACAAATCTGCACTTCGAAGTGTGCAGAACCTGAATTGAGAAACACCCATAATGTGTGGGGGGGGGGGGGGGGGGGGGGGGGGCTCCAAGTTTTTAGAGTTTTACAGCAATACACTTTTGTTGATTTGAATTAAAAACTTACTCTAAATCCCTCAGTTTGCAGCTGCTGATAGCTGCACATACAGATACAAATACAGGAGTAAAAATCTTCTTGTCATGTATGTGGCAACTTCATTGTTCTTTTATGTAAAATTATAAATGCAGTAACACAGTCATGTTGACAATCCCCCACATATCTCCCCTCCTCGGTCATGGCTTTTACTTTCTGTATGGTGCTAATTCTGCTCCTGACAAGCAGCAAATACAGCTGCTGCTGCTGCTGCATTTCAGATCTCGCACAGCAAACCAGATGAACCACAGAAAGCCTGCGTTTATATGATGATTACCAGATATTCACACCAGAGCAAATCTTAGTTTCCAGAAAAGAGTGATAAAAATCTATGTTGTTGGCTGATGAAAACAGCAAGCCAGATGTACCCAAGAATGCACATGCATGGCTGTGGTTTAAATTTATTGTTTCATCTATATCCTGAAGCTGCCTTTACACTGTAATGTGGAGTTTTTTCAGTTCCAGTATAAATCCAATGAGAAAGTGTGTGCAAGCTTTTGACAGGTACTCTGTGCTTTTTCAAAATCTTTTTACTGTATATACTGGGTCCTACTTTCTACCAGTTTTAAAATCTTTACACTGGTTTCCAGTCAGTCACAGGATAGATTTCAAAACCCTGCTGATTGTTTATAAATCCCAGAACAGTTTAGGACCAGAATACATCTGTGATATGTTCAGAAAATATAAACCAAGCAGAGCTCTTCGATCCACAGACTCAACTAGTCCAGACCAGAGTCCAGACTTAGCATGGAGAAGCAGCATTTAGCTGTTACGCTGCAAACAAGTGGAACAAACTGCCAATGGAGAATAAACTTTCACCAAATGTAGAAACTTTTAAATCCAGGTTAAAAACATTTCTTTTCTCATGCCGCTATGCATGAAATCTGCAAAGCAACTTTTGATTAATTTTGCTTTTAATTATTTTAATGTAATTTATGACTTCAATGTGATTTAACTATTTGTGTTGTCTTTTGTGCTTTTTTTTAAAACACAATTTGTAATGCTTTTAATGTTTCATGTAAAGCACTTTGAATTGTCTAGTACATGAAAGGTGCCATACAAATAAACCTGCCTTGCCTTTGCTTGCAAAAGCTCATTAACTTTTTACCTAACTCCTCACCCTGAGGGATGAAAACCTCTTCAGTTGAGTTCTTACAAGTTAGTTACTGTCACATTAATGAGGTTTATCTGTCAATACAAACCAGTTATTATATGTTGTGAACATACCTGTATGTGTTTCTGTTGTCTGACAAAAAAAATAATAAGCCGAAACAGTGTTTGAAAGGTATTTTTTAATGCTACATTTATTTTAAACGGTAAACATTGATAAAGCAACTGAGGTAACAGTCTACATTTCCCCCTCCTGTAAATATGTGCTGGAGCAAAACTCCAGTTTACAGGTGATAATTATTCTCCTTGAGGACCTTGTTGATCCAGGGAACGTATGGTGAGATATCCGTATAGACGTTGGGCACATCTGGATATTTGCAGTTGTAATGTTTGTTGAAAGAAACAATGCCGACAGCAATGCCGTTACACACCAGAGGCCCACCAGAGTCACCCTGTGAGTGGAGAATTATTTCATAAGTTCATATTTAGCATTGGAGGTTTTGGCCGTTTATATTCATAAAACTGGAAAACAAACCTGGCAAAAGCCTTTGCGTGTGCCATATCCTCCTGCACAGATCACATTAGGAGGAAGAACCCTCCATTCCTTGTAACAGAGTTTCAGATCTATGACCGACACGTTCGCCACTCTCAGCTCAGCGTTATCTACATCCCAGCCCTCAGTCTTTCCCCATCCAGCCACAGAGCAAATCTGATTTTCTTGTACATTTTGTTCATGGGTTGGAATTGCAATTGTGTGGACTCTTTTATTTATGTCAACATCAGCTGATAACTGGAGACACAAAGAGTAAAAAGTTTGCAACGTAGTTCATTCGCTGCAATCGCACTGAAAAGAGCATCGAAGGAAGCATTTATTTAAAACAAAGAGACAAAAGTTGTACCACATGTTGCAGGTTTAATGGCACAACAGTTGGATTGATATTACCAATGTAAACTACCTTAAAAATGTCACTTCACATCTTGGATAATTTGGATAAACTTACCTTAAGAAGCATGATGTCAGAACCTAAACCAGGTATCAAGTAGTCAGGGTGGATGTACTTCCTTTCAATTCCTCTTTTTAAGTAGTTGTTCCCTCGGATGTTTGTGGTTTCCAGAATAACGTGTGTAAGACTTCAGCAGAAACAAATAAGACATTTATGACTGCATTTCAAACAAGCATCAATCAGACTTTGTTTCCAAGAAGACTGGCAACTCACTCTTTACCACAGTGTGCAGCAGTCAACACAAAATTGTGAGTGATGAGAAATCCTCCACACTCATGGCCGAAATTGTTTTGCAAAGAGACCATGTACTGCATCGAGTTGTTTGGGACTTTTTCCCCATGTATAATGTCACTCCCGTTTACTGCAAAATAAGTAAAGGTCCATATAAGATTTGTTTCTCATTCAGCATTCAGTAAAAACAATCAGATTGGGATTTCTTACCAATTTGTCCAACACATGTCAGAACATGGAGGAGCAGAAAAGTACAAAGACCGTGCATGATGGCAGCAGGTCACATGTGCTTGCTCAGATGTCAGGCTGAACCATTTATATATCTCTTCTACACCTTAAGAAGATTATCTGATCTTGACATCTAACCATGTCCTCACTGCAGTGGTAGTTTATTTGTGACTCGCGTCATCTTTCAGGGTGTTTGAGCCCGCATGTCTCAGAAACAGCTCCGGTAAATCTATCAGATGTGATTTTTATCTCAGTCTGTCACATCATGTATTTCCTGTTTGTCCTACTTTTCTTTTCTATAACTTTTCTCCATTTATCTGAAGTTCTGAACTTTAGCAGTATCCCTTTTGGACCTTTTTTTTCTTCATTATTCATGACTCACAAACATTTTGGTACAAAAAAAAAGAACTTTAAAGGCATAACTTTTAACTTTTGACCCAAACATCAGCCTACTGGGAGTAATAATGGGTGATTTTAGGGGTCAAATATATAGTGCTTGATGCATTTTAGAGCTCTGAGGGGGCTGCCCTCTTCAGAAACCAGGCATTGTAACTTTGCAGGAGCATCTCTGATGTGATCATGTGACCTGGAGCACTTTGCTTTACGGCTTCCCCTCTACAAACACAGAATGCTTTGCTTTTTTCCTCCTCTTCCAAAAAGGTTTGACTGGACGAAGTAAGAAGGTGAAAACAGTGTCTGAGGAGGCCAGAAAGAGATAGCAGGAAAAGAATCGCTGTGAAGGAAAGACAAAACTTAGCCTTGGTAAAGAATTAGCTTTGTGAGTCTGATCAAAGAACAGTGTGGCTGCAAAACCCACTCTCTGTTCGCCTCAGCATTATTTGAATGGTAAGTTAGGTCTTTGCCTGTTGTGTAAGCGTGATGAACTTTATAATCTTTCAGCAAGCGTTTATTCACAACAAAGTGCCTGATCAGCTGCAGAACTTTACAGTGTACATCTGTCATTACCTGTCTCAAAAGCCACAACAATGAAGAAGTATGCGGCAGGGTTAAAACCAAAGAGAGAACATAATTTATTAAACAATCCAATGTGCTAACAAAACGAAAATGAGAGGGGAATCAGGAAGGGAGCAAGGCAGGGGGATCATCAAGCACATAAGGAGGACAGGCCAGGTGCTCCTTGTTGGCCTGATGAGTTCTACCTACCACCCTGCAAAAGGAAAACACAATAAAGGAAAAAAGGAAAAAAACAAACAAACAAACAAAAGCAACCCCACCGGGCCATCACAACATCTGTGTCTTTATTTTCCTTTAGTAGAAATTAAAGGCGACTAATTGAAGCTGATCAGCTTCAGATCAAAGCTAACGTGAATCCATAAACATTTTGCACAAGTTGAGCTGGCATGCATGTAATAAATATGTTTTCTATAATTCATGTAAATATCAAAGAACTGACAGAAAGATTAGCAACTGGGATGATTTAGTTTTATGGTTTTCATATCCTGTTCAATAGGAAGCAGTAGTACTGTGAAGTCTCACAAGATAAGGACTGTTTTCATAATGACATTAATGTTGCGACACCATCGTGTCGCCCGTGGGAGGTTTGTTTCTCTGGTTTTTAACAGTCAAACATTTCCAGCTCTCATTTCTGGAACAACCTGCCTTTATATGCGCTTCACCACAATGTGTCTTACAAAAATAAAAACTCATACCACCAAGATTCTTGATAAGGATTTGGTGCAGATTACATAAATTACTGCTTAATCTCTTTCTTAAAATTGATAAATCTCATACACCACAGTTTCAATGTACATTTCATGAGTCTAAGCCCACTTTTTTTTCACAGACTCCTACCACTCTAGCAAATTTACCCTTCTTTCAGTATATGCAGAGTTACCGGTAAGGGCGAGCACATCCAGTCTTTTTTATTCTACTTTGTATAGTTTTGAATTGTAAATGTGTAAATGTTGGATTTTACTTTTGAATTTAATTTTCATTTATTTACCAGCTATTTTTTTAGTAGTACTAAATCATCCTAATAAGAATCCGTTGCTCTTTGTGATCTTTGTATGCAAGTTGTGCATGTCTGTTTGTATGAAGATTATGTGTCCATATTACCATCAAATGTAACAAAATCTGAAAGGTTCTATATGTTATCGCGACATTTGGTGCAAAGTCAGTGGTTAGCTTTAATGAAGCAGTACTCGTCTGCTACCTTTTGACAACAGACATAAGAATATTGAGTGTTGTAAATTGCAATTACATCAAATCTCAAACCCAAATAGAATTTAAAGTTACAAGATCTAACATAGTGAGTTGAAATCATCAAAGCCACTTATTTTTAAAATCCTAGTGCTTGCATCTGGTCATGTTACATCTCTTTGTATCATAGCCACTCTTGACATTATAGGTCCCAAGAAGAGAGATTCCTGAAGGATGGATTAATCAAAATTGTTGACTAACAAAATAAAACTGACCAAACAATCAGGGAAGGTCCAGTTTATGTGCTTACTGTTACAACAAAGTCTGATTCAATGTTGAGAAATCTGAAGGCAGCTTTGATTTCCAAAGAGCTTTATGCTATTTATTTTTACCTCCATATGCTTTTACAACAAAAAAGAAAAGTTAATTAATTTTTTTTAACTCTGGGAGTTTTTACCATATTTTTGTTGTCTTACGATTTTATCCAAACCCTCTCAGAGTAAAAAAAAACATCCAGTTGTGTAGTTACGTGTGATGGAGTGAGACCTAAAATACCAACATGACTCAGTATGTCAGTTTTGTGAAACTCAGTGGAACATTTCAGTAAGAGGCAGGTTTTACAAGAAGATGATGTGTTGCAGCAACTGGCCCCTTGTCATGTAAAAACTAAAGATAGGGTCTGAAATATGTGGTTTCACAATATTAGAACATTAAAAAATAACCTATGTGCATTAACATAATGCATACAAAATGCATTCAGAAGTCATATTGTTTTGGAATGTGGGAGGAAACTGGATGGTCAGGGATTCTCTCCTTGACAAGGATGACTGCTAACAAATTAAAATGTCTCATTGCCAAATACAAAAAAAGCCTTATAACAGACAAAATGTTGAGTATAGATAGATGTGATGCTCTTTGAAACAGATCTAGATGATACAAGTCAACACCACAGCCTTTAATAAACCACAGAAGTCACAGTTTGCAACTGCAGATTAGAATAAATGTGTTTCCACTTTCACAGATGTAAAACTAACAGTCAGCAGTCTGAAATAGACACGACACTCTTTTTTATGTTTCAAATGGCCAGAATTAATCCTATAAAGCCAATTTCTGAGACATCACTTTATAGTAAAAAGTTGTCAAAGATCCTGGAACACAATTAGATACTAGTTTTCTGCCCTCTAAAAGATGCCAGGAAGCAGCAAATTACACTATAATATTTTTGACATATCACATGGTAACAACTGGTAATCCCCCCCCCCCCCCCCAAAAAAAAACAAGAATTGTTAATTCTTTGTTAAACATTTTGACATCATATTAAATAAATTGTTCTTTTCATGCAATGGGGCCATAAAGGGGTATAGCCAGTTTTACTATCACTCGAATTGTAAATCACAGCTCTAAAAAAATATTCCTGAAACATGTTTGGTTTGTATTTTCCTTCATGCAACATTGAATGTGCAGAAAGATTTAAAAATAAACTGCCTCAGACAACAATCAGCAAACAGTCAATAAAATGCAGTAATACTTGAGACCCATAGCATGAATCTTAAGTAAGTTAACAAATGTGTCAGATCTAAAATCTGTTATGTTAACATTATTAAGAAGTTGGTCTGTTGTCTTTTTTGTCAGGCACTTAAGCAGACGGCTTAGAGTTGTTCCACAGTGTGTCGGATGCTTTTGTACTGGTTGTATTGTGAGTAATAAAATACCCTATCAAACATGTGTGGTGTTTTCCGCGTTAATGGTCTGACCGGCAATTACAATCTGTCTCACTCTTTTTCATTTACATGGACTAAATAACAATAAGTGCAGCAAGCACTACACTCAACTTTTTTTTTTTTTTTTTTTTAAACTAAAGACAAATGATCTGTTTCAAGAGACAGAACTTTTATTTTCTGTTTTTTCTAATGTCCCTGTTTGCGCCTGCTTTTAGTGGCTGACTTGGTCATTTTAGTGACTGAACTTGATGTGGTTAGTGAGGAAGGCAAATTTGTTGTCAATTTGTTGTCTTGAAAAAAGCATGTTGAATGGTTGTCCTGAAACATTGACAGTTGCATTACCCTCACATTCATGTTTCCTTGAGTGAACACTAAATGCAATCCTGTCATCCTGCTGAAAGTCCCAGTTTATATTTGCATTTATTCATTTTTTATGCCACTTAAAGCTTTGGGAGGTGATGTTGGGGAGCTAGCAGGATTTGAAAGTGGCACCCTGTCTTGGCTCCTCCTCCTCCAGTTACCATGCTAGAGAAGCTTGAACAATTATTATGTCTTCCTAAGAAAACATCAACATATGCTACTGGTGCACAACGTTAGATAGTCTGGAAACTTCCACTGAACTATTTTGCAAGCTTTACAAGTTTTTAATAGTTTCTTACAATCTTGATTGTGTTAGATTAGGCAGGCACTTACCTGCTTACACATTTTAATGATCGTTTGTGTGTCTAGCGCAGTTTTTAACTACCAGCCTAACTAACCTTATAGGAGCTCAAGTGCCTGCCAGACATGTAGCATGCATGAGAGTGTGTGAAACTGATAAGTCAGAATGCGAAGTAGGAAAAGCTTTACATAAATTATACTTTATTAAAGAGAAGTAGAATTATTTCATAAGCTGTTGATCACTTTCTAAGGCATTTTATTATTTATCTGTGGCCTCATCTGCTTTCCTTTCTCTTTCCTTTGTGTGTGTTTTGAGGTTTTGTTCCACTTCAGAGTTTAGATTGTTTGAATTTAAAAAGGAGTGACTATACCATCTAAATTTTGTTGTCTGCAGCTGTGTGTTTTTGTGAACTATCCCAATTTAATGTGAAAAACCAGACCAAAGTTTTAAGTTTTAGTACCAAAGATTCATTGTATGGTGCCATTCGTCTGTGTGAATATCAGATTTGGACACAGCAAAGCCAAAATGTAAGACGTTTCAGGTGAAATGAAGTACTGGGATTTTTTGTTTTTACTTTAACTTAATACAGTACATCGTAGCAAAGGTAAAAGAAAACCCCGTTTGTACCTTGCATGGACAACACCTTATAAGTTCTTCTACTAAAATATACCACTAATCTTTGTTATATCTTCCCAAGATAGCATTTCTAACAATATCTAAGTGCCTTTAAATCTAAAACATAAAATGTCAGCTCAGGCAAACACCTCTTTATTTTCAACAGAGAGCGCCAGAGTTCACTGTAAGTCTTCCAAAGTTGCTCTGCTGTTTGTCCATCAGAGGGGGCCATATTTCTATCAGTGTAAAGTCAGAAATCAAGATGTTAAACAAATCCTTCCTCCTAACAGCCCCTGTTAAATGTCACTCATTCAATTCTCTCTTTGAGTTATATATAATGGTACAAGTTGCAAATTCACACTTTCCCAATAAATCTAAAGGGAAAGTGTGTCCAAACTTTTGACTGGTAGTGTAAATTAGAGTGTGAAATGCAGAACAAAGTGGAAAATAGTCACTGTTTGTCAACAGACCTGTAAGTCATTTAACTGCCTGGTGGCCTGATATTTCCTATGGCACATCCCAATGGTTTGGCTGCAAATGTCTTCTTAAAGGTTACTAAAAGAAATGTGATTGAAGGTGTTAATGCAGCTTGAATTATGTGATTTGAGAGCACAGCCCTATAAAAATGCCTTGGATCATAAAACAAATCTAATCCTGTCCACATATACAAGGAAAGTGTATTATGATAAATTCATTACCTTTTTATTTGATGTTCATATGTTTTGCGTCACTTGTCGCTCTTCCACAGTCTGTCTAAATATTATAATGTACCTGTCTACAGATTTTAATTAAAGCAGTTAATTTACAATTCAACTCATAGTTTTAACTTGCATTTAAGTGGGAATTTGTTCTTTTATGTATGCACTTTCATACCCTTACTAGCATTCTTTCTCACACAGTACAATAAAAGATCATGAGAGAGGAAACAGATTCCGTTGCTGTCTCATTTTATTCGAGTGAAATATTTCTTATTTTATTTATTCCAAACCAACCCATAGCAAAACAAGCAAATTTGACATTGTGCAGGGAAGTTTAAAAAGATAATCCACCTTTTAAACTTTAACAAGAAAAAATGGAGAAAAAGGAACATCCCATGCACGCAGCGAAAAAACACAGTCTGTCTGGTTTCACTGGTATGAAGAATTACTTCACACAAAGCGGGGCTTGAGGGGCAGGGTGGATAGGCTTTGGCACAGCTCAAGCTTTGCATGAGGCGGCACTGACTTTGGTCTTTTCCAGTCACTAACAGCCAAAGACAACCTCACGATGTTGACTGGGACATCAGCCAACATGTGGCTTACCGCCTTGGGTGACCAAGCAAGCTGCTGAGTTTTCAGCTGTTTTCCCTTAATAGTCTTAGTGAATTGCACGTACTTTACATGCTAGACAGCATAGCAGTTTTGCCATTATGCTTCAAAAATTCGGTGAGCATCTTTTGTTGTCATAACAACCGCAGTATTGCCAGTATTCCTCCAACATAAGTTAAAAATGAGAAAGTAACGTTTATATAATATCTAATGAAATGATATTTGTGATATTATTCAAATGTGTTTAAAAAGTCATTTTTGTTTTGCTTTGCACAGTCAGGACAACAGAGTGGCATCAGTTTTGTCTGATAAGTTTCTGCAAGAAAACAAATCCACCTATTGCAATTTTTTAATATGTCCTTCAATATTAGCTTCTCTCTCACACAGTCATCTTTCCTCCCATCTCTTCACCTCATCCCCCAGTGTCTGGCACTGCTGCAGGCATCCAGAATATGCCTGACATGGGGTTTGGCCAGTCCACACCACATACCTGCAGCTTGGTATGGCGGGGCTTAAGGGGAAATGTAGCTCAGGTGCCACTCAGCAGCCCTGTCTAAACTCCGCTAAGTGGCTTCAGACATGAACACTAATCCACTCAGTGATGAGGAGCCCTCAGTCTGATAGCCCTGCAGCAGCCTGCCAAGACTCACCAAGCACACATGCTACAGAGCACAGTGCAAAAAGAAGAGGTAAAAAGCTAAGCTTCAAAAAGAGATGTTATTTTAATGAAATTGTATTTCCTTTGCAGGTATTTCAGTGTGCTGAATCAATTTGTTCTTGTTTTTCCTCCCTCTTATGAAATATTTACTTTGGTGACTCAGGGCAGGTAAGTCTGTCTTTGCTCTCCCTGTGTGTGCATGTGCACATGTGGCAACATCCAAACACTCATTTGAAAGAGAAGAAATGTTACCTTATGTTGTGGTGTGACTTGGTGTTTTTGATAATTAATTCTGATATGGCATCCTTCAAAAAACATATGTGAAGCAGCAGGAGACCAAACACTGAAAAAAAAACAATTAAAAAAAAAAAAAGTAACACACACTTTCACATTGAACATATATATATATATGTATATATATATATATATATATATATATATATATATATATATATATATATATATATATATATATATATATATATATATATATATATATATATACATATATATATATATATATATATTTTTTTTTTTTTAGTTTTTTTTAGTTTTTACAGTAAGTTGCCGTTCTGTTATTCTGTCTCTAATCATTACCTACCACCCTGTTGTGTCTGCCGAGGGCCTCTCTTGTTAGTGTAGTATGGCCACAACAGCTAAGGCATACAGACATATTGAAGTAGAAAGAAAGAAAGAAAGGAGCTAGTCTAATTCTGATAAGGATGTTGTACTCTGATGCCACATGGGGGCAGTATAAAAAATATACCCCACAATCCCAGCAGGGATCTGCTTTTATTTGTGTATACCTTGGCCCTTTAGCTTAGCAGAACATTGGAAAAGACCAAAGTCAGGTAGGCAACGATCTAAATGATGTCATGAAACAAAATTTTAAACCACTGTCGAGTCCTGCTGTTGTCTGTCTTGTTACCTGTAAATCTTTATTTTTGCTACTTTTTCATGCTTGTCATGAGATCACTTGCTGACAGCATTTCCGGGCTCATGCTAACTTTCAGCTAGTTAGCATTTAATCTCTGTTTACCATAATATCTAAAGTGTTAACACTGTTCTCTTTCTAAATGATTGTACTATATTCATACCTGTGTATGAAAGTGACAATTGATATCTTTGTACCAGTATAAACAGGTTTATAGCCCCATGTTAATTAGACTGATTAATTTATCAATGATTGTAAGATTTTCCCTGTTACACTACTACTGGCAATGCCCTGCACTATTTAGAACAACTTAGATGTGATAGATTTTCATATATATATATATATATATATATATATTTTTTTTTTTTTTTTTTTTTTACTGTAGGTGTTGTTTATGTGACTGGTGGCTTCAGCTCCCTCTTAAAAAGGACTATTTGAAAGCAAAATTAAGAGCTGATAGTACTTTCACAACAATGCTAAACAAGTGTTTGGCATTAAAATTCTGTGCTTAAGTGTTTTAATTGCACACTGACCTTAATTGTGCATTTCTAGAGCTAATTATTGCAGTACTACTGTTAAGGGTGGGAAATTGCACCTCACGATTTTTTTCCAGCTGGGGAAATCACAAAAGAGCTGTTTTTTGCTTTATGACACTGTATTTCATGTCAGCAACTGGATATAATTGACAACAGCCATTTTGAATGTGCACCATGGCTAATTCAGCAAAAACTTGGGAGTGGGACCTACCCCCTACCCCCTCAGAGACTTCGTTATAAACAGTCTTTGGCGTTTGGCCTTCAGTGCAAAAAAGGTGCCAGGGTTTAGTTGTGCACCTTTGATATACAATACACTTAAACTAGTATTCCTTGGTGGCTAGAGTAAATTTTACTGCAGACCTTGTTAGGGCTGGGCGATTGATCGGGTTTTAATCTCAATTCTGATCTGGGTTTTCAACGATCATAAAAATAAAAAGGGTGCAATTATTTTTCTATTTGCAGAGTCCTCTCCTGCCGTCTTCAGTTGCTAATCTAGCGTCACTGGCATTGCAGCGCTGTGCTGTAAACTTCACCCACAGCTGCTTTGGTTTCATTCAGCCACTGTTGCCAACTTGGTGAGTTTCTCGCTAAATCTGGCGACTTTTTTTTTTTGTTAAAAGGCCAGTCTCAGTCGGCTCCAGCTGCAGGTTATTGTAGAATAACTGCAGTACGTTGTGGAAGTTCACAACAACATAGTTTATACTATTGTCAGTGAGAACTGGCTGCATTATTTTCATGTACATAGTTCAGCGAGTTAAATCACTGTAATATCCCTCTGTTACGGGGCGTTACCGTAGCAACGCGTTAATCAGCTGTTTTTTAACAGGTGAATGAGAGAAAAGAGCTGTAGCTTAACAGCAGTTGTTTGGAATAAAACGTACATCGAGGCCAGTAAAATAGTTCCTATATAAGCAGTAAAAGCGGATTAAACAAATCGGAACCGTGTATTAGACGGTTATAATGTGCAACACTGAGTCGAAAACACCACAATGTGCAGCATTCTTTAAAAATACTGGATAATTGTGTTAAATAATCGAGATCTCAATTTCAGTCAAAATAATCATGATTATAATTTTAGTCACAATCAAGCAGCCCTAGACCTTGTTCAGGGTACCACATTTCAAATCTCCTGTGATGGTATTTATTCCTGATGGTCCTACCTGAATGCATGCTGAACCAGATGGACTGGATAGATACCTCACATATGACCTTTGCTAGTAGGAAATAGATCAACAGAAATGTGCATGTTTCATCAAACTCACTTACTGGTTGATTTCAAAACTTACCATTTTCTCTTTTTTATTCTTTAAATTTTTCTTCTTCCTTAGGTATATTTCTATTAAGTAAAATCATTAAACCTCAGAACAACCCTGAGTTGGCCCGTTTAAAAAATGTGTAGACTCTTTTTTTTTCTTTTCTGTTTAGTTAATGCACATCAAAAATACGTCTGATGACAAAGTATTCAACTGTATCCACAGAGACTTAAAATTTACAATTCAAATCACCACCTGAGTTACTCATTTAAAGTGACACGTTATTAAAAAATGGAAGAATCAATGAAGTGCAATGTTTAGATCTATGCTGCAGCCACAACTTTGACTGGGCGATTCAGAATCCTGCTCATAGTGAGCAGGATTCTGAATTTGATCCAAAGTGTAGTGTATACTTGATAACCAAATACACATGCACACATGCTCAAAAACTCACATCTACCCTCAGCTATCGTCCACCCTTCAGCCCATCTATTCAACATTATAACTTAGGCTGTTTTTGTAACAAAACAAGCCCTAATCCTAAATTCAGGGAGCTGTGAATGTGCCTCAACAAATGGCAGACAAATGAGAAGGATTAGCAAGGGCCCGTGAAAGAGTGAAAGGTTTGCCATTGATCTACGGTGGTCCTGTTCTCTTTCAGGGCCACTCGGTTTGAAAACCCCACTGAGTAAGAGCATACAGGGCCACTCCAGAGCCCCCTAGGCCACCGAGAGACACACAACAGCCACAATTAGTCTCAGAAGCTGTAATGGCAATTCAATAAGCGCTTTAAAATTGTGCCTTAGTCTGTCTGCCACCCCGCAACCCCTCCCATCCCTTCCATTTTCGTCTACATACATAAGATTGGTATTATGAGTGGCGAGGGGCTCTTTTTTTCTTTCCCACCCACCACAGTTCTTTTCAGTCACTGTGAGAGAAAATGACCACACAGGGTTTCAAAGGTTCCAGGGGCTGCAATTTGTTGTCGCTGAAGCAGCATGACTTGTGACCCTGTAGATATTGGCCAAGGCCCTCAAAATGGGCTTTTGTTATCACTTTTTTCTGTTACTCAGCTGAAAATTATCGATAAAACATTCAAGGTAACTTTTTCACAAAGACCATTTCTGTTGATTTATACTGAATCGTTCCTAAAATTAGATCATAAACAGTCATTTGCAGGAATGTGAAGACACAACCTGTTGTGCAGTTTAGGCACTTCTTTGCAGACACTTCAGCCACATCATTTTATGACTCACTCCTTATTTTATCTAATTCAGCTCAAACACCGGCCCTGGTGACATCAGCCTGTCTCAACAGAGAAAGAACTAAGGGTGTCTTATGGATAGCTGTCATGTACATTTACCTGCACTCACTGGTTTTAAGACATTCCACGTTGATTCTGCACACTGTTTAGGTTTTTTCTTCTGCTTGATGATCAAAGACCAAAGCTTTTGATGAGGACTTCCAAAGGATCCCTCTTTGCTGGCGAGCACACTGACAGGACAGTGGTAGAGCAATGATAATTACAGGTCCCATTTGCTGTCCTCCGGAACTGGCACCAAAAGCCAGGCGCACCCTCCGAACAAGGAGAAAGACGAGATTCTTGGATGGTTAAAAGAGGAGAGAGAAAGGATAAAGGACAAGAGATAGAGGACACTGACAAAGAGGCGAATCAGTTGAGAGAACAGGCAGAAAATAGGATTACTTTGTGGTGTGCAAGTTGCACTGTGCAGTATACTACAGTTTTGATCTGTACTTTCTGATGAGAAAGCAAAGTGTGACCAGTGCAATGATGTGTGAAAATTAGCCTAGTTGGTTTGAAAGTTGACAAAAATCTACCTGAATTGCATTTCTAAGATGAATTAGTTTTATATTTATAGTAATATATTTATATTTTATATTAAACACAACTGTAAAATAAAACAGCAGGAAGCACAAAAACTTAAATAAAGCTAATGTCAAGAAAATGAAGGTA
>NC_136626.1:27324391-27390092 GCF_933228915.1 Telmatherina bonti
GCTTGCCACTTAAGTGGCCTCTCCAACCCACTTAACCCCATGAAAAAGCTGGCAAGCTTAAGAGATCATTGTTTCCTCTGGGCACTGATTGCAAACAAGTCCCATGTGGCACTCTCCTGATCTGCTTTTTGTCTACATAAAAAATAAAGCCACACACTCCTTTTCATGACATTGGCAGAGACATATTTTGGAGATGACCTGGAGGCATACTCCAGGGTTCTGAATAGGAGCTAATTACTGGAGATGAAGGCCTTTTTTAAAAAACATTTTTTTCCACTCCAAAAGCACCTTGATGTGGTCGCCTATCTGATCAGAGCGTGAAACTGGTCTCCTCACTGAAAGTTACGTAGTTGTAAGAAGATAAAAGAGGCTTATTTTGTTGAAGATGTCTATCCACTGGGTGTTGGCATTAGGAATATGTTGGAAACACAACAGCAGATCACAGAGGTCAGACACATGGTAATCCTAAACTGGAATGAAATGAGTGATAATAACGAGTTAAAAAAAAAACAAAAACAGGAACAGCAGACCACCTGATGGATCAACCTCCTGCTGTTTTGGTACAACCAAAAGTTTTGTACTGACCTAAGCTGTCGAACTGCACCTCTGACTTAACCCGACTAGCCATGGAAAAAGCTCAAATCACGGTTTGCAACTTGCAACCCTCTCTCACATTCCGATCATTGTGTCTCTTTATTTATGTAAACCCAAATTTGTGTACAAGGAGCAGTAACACAGAACTTACAGAAAATACTTAGTTTATTATGCCCAAATGAATCAGCACATGATAATGAAAATTGAAAAAAAAGTTTGTAGTTCGGGTCTAAAGGTGCACACTTTTCTGATCTTATGGCCTGATTAGGAAAATGCATCATAAAAGTTTAGCATAAGTTCAGACACAAATCATTTTGGTTTAAGAAAAGACTTTGTGGCACATTGTTATCATGGAATGAAACAGTAGATATTGATTTCAGAAAGAGATTTGGTCTAAAGACTGAAATTCCACTAATTGATGAATGTGTTAATATCTGAATTGTCATGAAAATGCATTAACAGAAAATAGCTGTCGAGTATGCCGACACCATTCTGATTTTAGAAGCATTTATATAAGATAAGAACATATTACATTAGGAATAAATAAGCTATAACAATTAATAATGTAATGTATTCAGTACATTGCCACACGTGATGCTTTGCCTCTTTTTCATCAGCTCTGCATAACGTGATGTGCAAAATCCAACAAGCCCAGTGTTTGCAGAGAGGAAATAGAGATGCACACCCAAAGTAAAAGCCCAAATATCAGCTTGAACTCTGGTCAGATGAAACCACACATGCAGCAGTTGATCATCTTATTCTTGGACAGTCTCTTAATATAACATCTGGGTGTCCCTATGTGCACTGAACAAGATGCGCAGCAGTAAATGGTTACAAACAGCTCTGCAGTGCAGGCACTTTAGGGGGTGGTGTGTGTGTATGTGCATGTGTGTGTGGGAGGGTGTGTGTGTGTGTGGGGGGGTCTAAGAAGTTTGAACATGGACTGACTTTCCAGCCAGTTTTTATGGCCAAAAACCCATGTGTCCGTCATGAATCTAACAATATACCCCGAAGAAAAACAGTAGAGCAAATAAAATAACAGATGTCATAAATACAGCGCATCATTTCAGATAAATTAAGCCACTATCTGCTCCATTCCGCGGCATGCTTGCTCTCATTGGGCTATGTTGCTGGTTTTAAATGCAACATGTGAAGCGCTCCAATGGTTTCAAAGAGACAAAAAAAAAGAAAGAAAGAAAAAAACCTCATCTGCCATTCCCATTGCTTCAAGCTTAGAACTTTTTCAGACTTCTTTCTTCTCCCCTGATCATCGCTCGTCATGCCTACCAAGTGAGGTCATCTACTTCAGACACCCACAGAAAGAAGTACAAAGTAAAAAGACAGAAAGAAAAGAAGGGTAAGGTAAACAAACACGGACTCCTGTTGAGAGTCTTTCTTCTCTGACAGGAGTGTGTAAATGAAGCCCTCTCCGCACTCGCACACAGCTGCACGAGAGATGGGAATGCCTTATTTTATTCCATCCAGGTATCAGCCCAGCTGCAACCCCCATCATTCCTGCGCTGCCTGTGATCCTCCAAGGAAACATTAACACTTTGAAGGCTGCCTCTTTTTTACAAGCTGTGTTTACAAACACCGGGTCTACTCTGATGGCACCTGGAGCGTGCAAGGGACTCGTAAGCAATTAGCTGAGGCTCTGTTGGTGATTGTGGTGCTGCAAGGGTTTATGGGGGATTAGCCCAGGCCAATGAAAACCGCTGGTGCCTGAAAGTGGAGCCAGGGGTAATTGCCACCATTTGCTGGTTTGAGTTTCAGTATGAGATGGAGTTTATCATTGCAAGGATTTAGATGCCAGTATGTTTCATTTTAACATTTCCTAATTTGATTGGCTGTTTAGAAAGGATGCATTTTGCCAGTGTTTGCAAAAAGTTTGTTATTTAATTTTTGCGAGCTACTTTTTCTGTTGAGTCTAATACTTGTTATAACAACTTGTTACAACATATGTACATATACAAGATCTGGACATGAAATGGGGATTTCTAGCTGTTCTAAGGGATCAGTCCCAGGTGCTTGATCTAACATCACTTTACAAAATGTTTTTGGACAGACCATGGGTTTGTGAAATATTGTATTTAGAATCTTTCAGGTCCTCAAGTGCAACTTCTTTTAGTACTATCAAAGCCTAAATAAACAAATCCTAAACAAAGCAAAGCAAATTTGGTATCAAAATATTATTTATATTTTTAATATTTTTGTGAATTTTAAAGGGTGTCTAAAAACCTTTTTACACCACTTCATAAAGACAATTTAGATCGATAAATATGCACTGACCTCCTTTGGAAAAGTCATACCACTGTGCTTTTAAACAGTTGAGTTTAAAAAATTATGACATTAGAGGTTGTACACTTAAAACATAACAAGATTTCCACAAAAATGTTGCATTTATTTTAACCCTTTATGACCCAACCCATGAAAAAAAGACAAGAGAACTCCAATTTGAATGAGGTCTTAATTTGTCTCTTTAACCAAATATTTTTAAAGAATGTAAATTTTTTAGTAATATTAACAATTTATCATCATGTGTGACATGTCAAAATGATATTTAGGATTATCTTCGGTTTTCAGGTGTTTATTAGAGTCGTAAGACAAGATAACAGATAAGATAACAGCCATAAGAAAAAAGGGTTTGAGCAAAGTTTTTACTGTAAAGTGATGTCAAATGTCTCAGAAACTGTATGTATCAAATATGTCACCCTATGCATTAAAATTGTTTGATAACTAATTAGATAATTAGTAAGTTCAAATATTGAACTTAACACTGTATGAGAAAATTCTCGACAGATTTTATATGTCAGATGTGGTAATTCAAGACCATTTAGGCTCCTGAAAACCAGTTAATTTCTGCCGTTACTGACTATTTCTTAACATTTTAAAAGGTTATTCTAGTATAACAAAACAGTGCAGTGGACAATGTGGACAAATTAACTCTGTGTCACTGAGTGGTACTGAGACATGAAGTTCACTTCTTCACCTCACTCTGCATAGCTAGTATTGACTGATGGTCCCATTGAGCAAATGAAAAGGGCACTTTTGGCTTCCCACTTGCAGTTGGCAAGATCTCTTAACCTTTGACATGTTTTGGCTGGGACTGTCAATAAGCTCAAGCTGCCATTACAAACAAATCCTGCACCATACATGTCTAGTCAACTGTGGACTTGCCATTTATTTCTCTATGGGATTTTTAAAAGCATAGAAAAAGTCTTTTAACCAGTCTCACTTTTTTTTTTTACTCTTTCTTTACTTTCCAAACCCGTTTTTTGGATACCAGCCCATCGTCAGATCATTCAAGCCTTTTCTGACCTTGAAAAAAAAAGAAAAAGAAAATGTAGAAAGGAACGAAAGAGGAAAGAGACACTCTCACTGGGTTTCCTTTTGTCAAATTCATGGTTTGGGAGGGGGGGGGGGGGGGGGGGGGGTCTAGGAGGAAGTAGAAGGAGTACGGGCTGTAGGTACTGGTAATAAGATGGTGGCTTTGGTGGTGGGGGCAGGTGCCTTCAGAAAGGCTGCCCCCCATCAAGTCTTTGTTACTCACCTGAGAGTGAAGAGCTGGACAAGATCTTATTAATGACCAAGTGGCCTGAATGAGACTCAGCAAACTGTGGCAAAATGCCTCCTTCCATCAAAATTTAAAGCAGAAAAGAGTGAAAGACTGAGAAAAGGGGAAGAGAAAAAGAGATTTTTCTGCTCTTTTCCTCCTGTCTTCTTTTTGTTCCTTTTTTCAGGTCTTTAATTTCTTGTGTTGCCCCCTTGAGCAACCCTCCATGGCTTAGTGCTCAACCAGAGCAAAGCCTGGGAATCTTGGAGCTCCCGCTGTGTTCTTGCTCTTGATTGACATACCTTTTCAATTATTTCACAGTTTGCTTGCTTTTTAAATGAAGAGGGCCCTGTTGTTTTTTTCCTTCTGCCCTCCTTTTCAAAACACAAGCTTTTCATGTCGGGTTTGGGCTGCCAGGCCTAATGGCTGTGACCAGCACCTTTGATCTGCCATGACCCCCTCGAAGGGTCTGGTACTGGGCAAAAGAGCCGCTTGTGTATCGGCACAGACAAAAGCTGCATCACTCACTATTACTTTAAACACCTTGAGAGATTACCATGAGAAACGACACTCAGTGGAGGCCCTCAAAGTTCTATGATATGGACACTTGCATGTTAAACCTTTAATGTACAGTAATTAAATTATACACTAAGTTTAGTCCATTTTTAAGAAGTAAATAAATAATCTGCAAACAAGTCATATGCAAAATGTATGCAAAATATGCAAATTTAAGTTATTATCTAATCTTTTAACCCACTTTCAGTTGTGAATATCTGCCACTAATGTACAAAAGACATGAACTCCTCAAAGACAAATGGATAAAAATAATAAAGTATCACTGATCCACAGGGAACAACACCCAGTTTCTAATCACTGTACAAATTATGTATCCTTGAAGGCTTAACTTCTGTGACGATGATCGATCTGTTCACTCCAGCAAGGCTCTGTGCCAGTTCCTGAACCTAATGTTGAAAAATTGGTTCAAAAACTTGAACAATAAAATAGTGGTTCTTCTTCAAGAACCATGAGGTCATGGTGGAGAACAGGCTGTGTTCACCCAAACAGTCATTCATTCATTTTATTGACTGCTTAGTCCAATTAAGGGTTGTGGGAAAGCTGGAGCTTTTCCAAGCAAACCTTGGATGAGAGGCAGGGTATACCCTGGACAGGTCCATCACAGGAACAACACAGAGAGACAGACACGCTCACACTCATTCCTTGGGACAATTTAGAGTAACCAATTAACCTAACACGCATGTCTTTAGATAGTGAGGGGAAGCCGGGGTACCCCGAGAGTATCCACGCATACACGGGGAGAACATGCAAACTGCACACAGAAAGGCCATCATTCGAACCTCCCCCCTGCCAAGGCTCGAACCAGAAACCTTCTTGCTGTAAAGCCACAGTTCTTCACCCAGACCAAATAATCAGAAAGCCAAAGAAAGTGAAGAAGGAATACTATCACAGTAAAAAAGAAAAAAGAAAAAGATTTGGGCAACAGTGAAGCTGGATGTGTTGTTGCATGTCCATTTTATCAGCTGCTGGACAGCATGGTGGGTCATCTTTCAGCAAACTATGTAACAGGGGTGCAGAGTTCAGCCACTGCAGCAATCACAACTGAAGAAGAGGCTGACTGAGAACTCATTGCCACCCCCGGCTTTTCGACAAATTAACCCTTTCATACATGAAAAAAATAAAAAATAATCTGTGCCATGCTTTTCATTTGCAATATTTTACTTCCACAAACATGCACAGTGATCTTTTTTTTATCTCTTGATCATGTTTTGATGCATATATATATATATATATATATATATATATATATATATATATATATTTTTATATATATATATATATATATATATATATATATATATATATATATATAATTTATTTTAATCCATTTCACAAAAAAGATATAAAATAATAAGCTATTATGTTTGTATTATAGAAATCTATCTATCTATCTATCTATCTATCTATCTATCTATCTATCTATCTATCTATCTATCTATCTATCTATCTATCTATCTCTGTGTGCGTGTGTGTGTGTGTGTTTGTGTGTATTTATCACTAAGACAAACTATTTAATTACAATTTATGTGTTATTTTCATGATTTATTTTACAGTGAGCAGCAGTGTATCAGATGTCCACTGAATTAGTTAATTTAAATTTACAAACAAACCATCCATTATCCATGAATACACAAAAACGCAGTCTTTAAATGTGGTGTCCACTGGAGTAAAAGAAATGTTGGAAAGGGTTAAAACAGTAGGCTCAACACATTCAAGGTGAAAGTTTGCAGATAATCAACATGATCCACCACTTTTCCTTTTATTTCCACACAGTAAATTCCTATTTCTTTGGTCTGAACTAATTTGAAAGCAGGCTGGTTCAGCAGACCCCCAGGCAGAGCCAGAACCAGAACCATGACAGCATAAACAAGATTTGAATTTCTCATTTCACTTAGTTGTTAACACTTGACATAACCATCACTTTAATTCATTAGAAATACCTTTTTTCCCCACAAAAATCTTCTATTTTCTGCTGATATTCTAGGCTCCTGTAACTGAAGCCATTCAGAAGAAGTGTACCTAACAATGAGCTTGTATGTAGAGCTTGTTTAAATCCTGTCTTTACACCAACTACCTAATTTTAATGTTTAACCTTTTTCTGAATATGCTGACATATAGAGTCCAAAGAGTTAGAGTTCCCAGAAGTTTTTTTTGTTTTGTTTTGTTTTCTCAGTTACATAAAGACAAAGTATTAATTTGAACAGACTTGTTTTTAAAACAAGTCTGTTTCATATGTGTTAAGACAAGTTTATCTGTATTGCACATTTAAAGTGCTTTACATAAAACATTAAAAGCATTACAGATGGTGAAAGAAAGCATGAATGGCAGCAACAACTAGCAAACATTTGAATAAATATTATAAACTAAATCAACATGATTAAAGCAAAATAAGTTAAGTTGCTGTGCAGATTTCAGGCAGAGGCACAAGAGAAAAGAAATGTTTTTAACCTGGATTTAAAAGTGTCTACATTTGGTGAAAGTTTAATCTCCGCTGGCAGTTGGATCCACTTTTGCAGCACAACAGCTAAATTCTGCTTCTCCATCTTTAGTCTGGACTCTGGTCTGGACTAGTTGGCCTGAGTCTTCCGATCTAAAAGCTCTCCAGGTTTATATTCTCTGAACATATCACATATGTGTTCTGGACCTAAACCTTTCCAGGGGTTCAGAAACAATCAGCAGGGTTTTAAAATCGGTCCTGTAACTTAATGGGAGCCAGTGTAAAGATGTTAAAACTGGTGTGATGTGTTCAGATCTCTTGGTCCAGTTCAAGCTCTAGCAGCAGCATTCTGTATGAGCTGCAGATGTTTTAATGCGCTTTTTAATAAGTCCTGTTAAATGACAATTACAGTAGTCCAGTCCACTGGAGATGAATGCATGGATGAGTTTCTCCTGGTCTCCTGGGGAGCTAAACTTTTTATTCTGTTGATGCTTCTGAGTCGGTAAAAATGAACCTCCTGTGCGACTTATCTGCAATCTGAGAGGAAATCATTAAGCAACATCAATTTATTAAGTTGGCTGTGAAACCTAACCAGACTTTCATTCAGGGCAGAGGCCAGTGTTTATACTTTGACAACAGAACGATTGTAAAAATCAAGTCAAGAGGTGAGTTCGCACCATCGCTACTGTCTCTAAGTGGCTCAAAAGACACAGCATGAGATGATCAAAGTTCTGTATAAAAAAAAAAAATCTTTTTTTTTTCCTGCATTTTTTCTGTATGTCCAATAACATGATATTAGATGGTGGCTGACTAAGAAAAGCAATGTCAGGGCTTGTAATGTAATGATATTCAGATATCACCACTGAGTAACACATGATACAGCAGTGAGGATCTTGCTGTGTTGAATGACTGTCTGTTGGCAAAAAGTGTATTTCACTTCTTTGCCAGTTGTATTTTAAGCCAGTTTAGTAGGTTCTTTTAATTTTTTTAATGATTGTAAAGAGAGTAAATTAATATGAGCATCTACAGTTGAGCTAAAATGTTTGCAAAGGATCAGAAAATTAGGAAATGAAACATGAATGAATACATTTCACATCTACATGGCTGTGAAGATCCAAATGTCACACCTTTACTTTGCTGTGTCGGCACACTTTTACAATAATACTGACTGTTATCTGCAATCATAAATACCTATAAATTTCAAAAGATATGTACACTAAGCAGAATTATCTACTTTTTGCATGATTTTCTGTTTTTTTGTTTTTTTTTTTGTTTTGTTTGTTTTTTGAATATCTGTTGTCATAACTTACAAAGGCAGTCAGGGAGGTAAAAACTTAACCACACAAACATACTCAAACCGTGGTTGACTTTAAACTTCCTCAGGTCCAAGAAAATCCTCATAAATATCTCAAGTGAGTTCCAATCCAAATGGGGGAACCATGGAGGTACCAGTCTCTTTTTAGAGTAAACTCTGGCAAAATATTGACTTCCCCCTTTAATGCCATACATATCACATTTTATACATACAGTTTCTGAGATCCATTGCATCACTTAATGGTAAAAGCTTTGCTCAAACCCCTTTGTACACGATACCTGTCTTCTGCCCCCTGGTGGATACCCTTTGCACTATAATATCTTTTGATATTTCACACAGTAATGAATGGTAAAAATACAAAAACTGTACTTTTTCATTTTTTCACATTTTCATGAAAGAACCAAATTATTTAAAAAATATATATATTTTTTTATTTTTCCCCATTTTTTTCTTGAGCCTGGCTTTAAAGGGAGTTTTTAAGTTAAAGGATTTTCAGGATTTCCTTATGAATGCAGAAACACCCCTGCTGAGTTAATGTCCAATATTTTTAATTCACCAGATGATGAAATGATGACATTTATTTTTGTCTGAATTTGTGCACTCGGGTCCGAAGTAGAAATGATGCAATGCCCTTGGACGAAGTAGTTCTGGACAGCAGTAAAAAAATTTACAGCCTCTTTAACAAGGACTTTGAGGACCTCACTTACTGCACGCATGTTCATGCATTGATGTATACTCCATATGTGTTTGTGTTTGTGCGAGTGGTTTTCTGTTGCAGAGCGAAGCAGCTGCAGATCTATAGCATCTCTCTCCCTTTTTACACAAGCTGTATCTGCCTTTCTGTCCTTTGCCTTGTCCCCCATCTGCCAGCTTGCTTTCCACTGTCCGTCTGTCTCTTACATGTTTAGTCTCTTCGGTCCAGTCCATCTCCCTGCCCGAGACACCTCCCCCCTTGTACTCTCTCTAGGTCTCCGGACATGCATCATACCTATTAACCCTCACAGGAATGGGATGATTTATTCATCTCATACCAGCAACTATGAGCTATTTCTGCTATGAGCAAGGCAGAGCAGCAGGTTAAATATATACATATCTATCTATCTATCTATCTATCTATCTATCTATCTATCTATCTATCTATCTATCTATCTATCTATGTATATATATATATATATATATATATATATATATATATATATATATATATATATATATATATATATATATATATATATATATATATATATATATATATATATATATATTCATTTTATACAGTAATATACAGTTAAAAAAATAAAAAAATAAAAAAAGTACAGGAGAGAGAAGGAAAGTAGCATGCATCAGTAAATGAACTGCCAAAACATTCATGTTGATCATCACACACTTGTTCAACGAGGCCAGCATGTTGAATACTTTGGTCCTGTACTTTGAGTCTGTTCCTCAGATGAGCTCAGACTGTCTGGAAGTCTGAACAGTGTTTTACTTCTCTAATTCAGTCCTGAATTCCAGGACAGTTTGGAATCTTTCAGCTCAACTTGTGTTAGTTTTGATCAAAGAACATCTAATCGAATAAAAACTAGGGAAATAAGAAACAGGATTACATTTGTGCCCCTTTTAGCCCTTTCCCTCCTTTCCTTATGTTTGATTTTTCACAGATCTAAACACTCTGTCACTCGTGTAATCACTACACAGACGTGTCTATGGATGCTGTCATTTGTCACTATACAATGGCTGCTCTGAATGGTGGAAATAGGACACAGGGAGAGCAGTTTGCATGTGTGCGTTGTGTCTGGGTTCATTCCCTTGCATGTGGCCCACCCTGTTAAAAAAAAAAAATAAGGGAGGTGGATAGAAAGAACAGGAAGACAGGAGAGAAAAGACTGGAAGAGGGCTGATCCTCCCTGCCCAAGTATCGCTTGCTGTTCCCACATTCCTTTAAAATCTCTGGAGAATGACAGCAAAGATGAGACTGATAAGATTTCTTTTCCCCTGTCTTTTTAATCTCATCTTTAGTTCATATTCAGTGACCAGGGCCCTCTGTACAATGTAATAATAATAATAATAATAATTATTATTATTATTATTATTATTATTATTATTATTATTATTATTATTATTATCATTATTATTATTATTATTATTATTATTATTATTATTATTATTATGGACTGAGGTGTATATTATCTTGCCGAAACATTCTTTTTTGTTGTTGGTTTTTTTTTTTTATACCACTGGTCAGCTTTAGTACTGGGTATTTCTATGACTTGTATTGCTGGATTGGCCAACGTCATCCATAAGGAAGTACTTTAAGAGAAATTACAGATAAAGGAAACTATTTGAAATGTGCTTTGTTGTGTATTTTAAGGGAGGAAGCAACTGAGGAGGTGTAAAGTGGAGACAAGCTACGTCTGTACAAGTCGGGGCTCCGTTTTTTTGTGCCTGTGAACAAGCCACATGGTGGTGACCTGCTGAAAGCCGACTCCTGGGCTCCAGTGCCCTGGCCCCGGCCGCAAGGGGTGACATTCTCTCACACACAATCTAGAGGCTGGTTCTCTTTCAGGACTCACACTCGGCCCAGTTACCCCCACCTTTTCATACGGTGCTGCTGGGAGAAGTACCCCAGGGATTAGCCCAACCAGGTCTTTCAAAGGCCATTAGAGCAAATTACAGGTATCCTGTTACCAGTGTGCTGGGACAGGCCAGGTGAGGGGCGCAGAGGCCAGGCTGGAGAGCAGGGGTCAGCTCGGGACAAAAAGACAAGGCCACCCTGGGCCCCACTCTATCGGTGTGTCTACCTGGCTCCACAAACTGGTAGACCTGCATCTATGAATGGCTCACTTGATGGGACCTCAGAGACATTGTCTCACGACCGTAACTTTAGCCTTTTTTTTTTAGTACCCTCCCACCCCCACACCTCACTCTCCCAATGCTGATTTTCTTCTCTTTCAATTGAAGTGGGCATGACTTTACCCAGATAAATGATCACACAAGGCAATTACAACAATAAGGGCAAAATTCATTGAGACATGCAGCTCCTGTTCAGTCCTTCAGATGCTAATCACAACTACCATAGTAATGATGGTGCAAATGATTCACCCAAACATTGTGTGATGCACAAAGGAGCCCTGCAATGGGTTAAAATTAGGTTTGATTAATTGTTTCCAGTTGAAACCTAAATTGAAATTGTCATGGCAGCCACACAACCAATAATGTGTGGTCTGTCAATGTATCACGATGCTGCAGGCATCATGAGACTGATGCTGCTGATAAAGTTGCGTGGATGGCCATAGGGAGTTCCGCATCCTGCCATTTTCTCTAAACTACACAGCACACACACACATGCTTCTTGGCCACTTGTGCTGGCCACACTCTCGCAAACACACACACACACATGCCTCACCCTATCCCAACTGGTGGATGACAATCTAGTGGAGGGTGCTGCGGAAGTGTTTCATTAGCCAATTACCGCTGGTAGATAAAGCCTGCGTTCCCACAGTCCTCAAGGCCAGGGGGGTCAAATGTGACCAATTACACCCCATCCCCTCACAGGACAGATTAGTCTGTCTGATTTATCCCCAGACAGGCTGACCCAGTACTCCAGAATCACCCTCCACATCTGGATGCATCTGTGCATGTGTGTGGGGGGGCAATTCTGTGTGAGAAAATTTCACTGTTCTTAAACCATAGTCACATACACAGGATCTTGATATAAACTGTTTTTCACTGAAAATTTTTGTTTAAAACTTAAAAGTTTTAGCATCTCTTCACATCATCCAAATCAGACTCTTGAATGCTTACTGTTCCTGCATGTTCCATCTGCATGCCCTCTATAAACATTGTACCTCCCAACATGAGTCTCCTTGGCTATGCTGAGCTGTGATTGTATGTATGGGAACATCAATCAGCTCATTAAGGACCTCCAGGATGTTAAATCAGACCCACTGCTCATCAAACCCCCAAATTTACAAGCCCAATGGGGGCAAACCAGCCAGAAAATGTAACACTAGAGGACAACCTGAGGAAATGGGTGAGTGGTGGGGTGGAAGGCTGATGTTGTAAGACGGGGGAATAGCAGAGGTGAAAAAGGTTAACGAAGCCATCGGCGTGCACCCTGCTAGCTCATCTGTGCTTGTGTGGTATTGAGGGGCCGCAATCTTACCGACCGAGAGAGTTTCTCTTTAATCAAGGAGGGGAGAGCAAGGAGGGCAAGCTGCCTCCAAATCATGCATCACGCACATAACAAGCAGACGACAAGCTATCAAAGCTTTCACAGATAGTTAAGAGAAGATCTCCCTGCTGAGAGCTTTGTGACTCACGGCCTCTGCATTTTGCATCAGGGAGGAGCAGTCAGGATGGCAGGATCCACATCAAACTGAGGTTATCCCCTGTGCCACTAAATCATAGTAAGCAGGCTTGTTTGGTTGTCCAGACCAGATTCAGTGGAAACATAATCAGGAGAAAGCAAAGGCTTTATTTAGTGTTTCTTACCTCATCCTCACAGGACAAATCTTCAATCTTCACTGGATCTGAATCACACTTAGAGGTTCTGTTACCTTCAACTGCAACATATATATATATATACTAAAAAAAATTTAATTAAGAAAAGGTGTCTTTACTTTGCTTCAATTTTACACTAGCATAAATAAAAAAGTACTAAATTTAAGATTCACTCTGAGCAAAATTTACTTATTTTTAATTACCTGATGTAAATAAAGGACGAGTCAAATACTGTTTTAAATAAATTCATCAAACCTAATTGGGCAAAAAATATTTTTAGAAAAATCTCTATGGTCTAAGACTTTGCCAATTATGCAATTATTTTTGTACAGATAGACAACACACTGATCGAAAGTATTGCTCATAATGAAAATAGAAAATAAATTGACTTAGTATTTTAGAATTTTAAGCTTTTCTAGTGGGATTCTATTTTTGGAGGCATTGCCTTGTATTGATGGTTTTAAGTAAGCACGTGTGGGTCAGGTGTCCAGAGAGTTTCCAATGACTGAGCACTGAGACACAGAATATTCTCTGTGGCCTGACCTTGCCCCATATTTACATTATTAAAATGAGATATGCATGCAGGAGGTGACAGAAAGCACAAGAGTAATATCAGGGTCCTGTCAAAGCTGTCATTTGCTCCACTGACCAAAAGGCCCTGACCCCAATCCAATCCACTGCAGGGGAGGCAAGGGGAGAAATGGAGACAGCAGTAGACAGAATGCTGTTTGGGTATGGATGACCGCAGCAGAAAAATGCCTGCTCTGACAACCAGTACCTCCTCTCCACAACTCATTCAAATATAGGTGCAAAATAATTAAACAAGGAAAATTTTACTGAAAGACCTGATTTTTAGTAGGGACTGTGCTATTGCAGCTATGCCACTGCTTTGTGCCACCCTCTGAGTTGTAATAAGGAGCATGGCCTCTCAGATGAGAAAAACACCCTTGTGTGCACACAAGCTTGCACATGTCAGCGTGTGTGAAAATACACACAAACATGTATGTGCCTGAACTGTGTGCATGGTAAGGTCTGGTTCATATTAGCCATTAGGGAACGGAAACGCACATCTTTTTCAGTTTAAGGTCCACTTCATGCTCCCACAATGGCACAAGTATAAACACAGGCACATGCATTCTAAATACACGTGCACGTTCACAGAGTTCTGACATGATACTCACATCCTGCTCATGTTCATATAGTGAAATGGCCTCAGCTAATATAAAGCAGGTACAATTAGATTTGTATAATGCAGTTCAGAAGATCGTTGATGTTCACTGACCTGTAGTGACTGTTTCTTATTTTCTCTTATGCATATGTTACAATGTCGGTATTAAACATGGTCAATGTTTCAGGTTATGAACTATGCATTTGTAAAAATAATCTTTGTGGGCCTAAAAGCACATGTTTCAGACATCTCAGTTTCCAGCATTTGTTCTCTGCATGCGTACAGAACTGATGTTCTGATTGAGACTAATCTGCAAATTATGAGTCTCAGATGATTTGCTGCAAGAATGGAAACTGTTTGGGAAAGGGAAATCCCTTTAACGAAAACAGAGAGAAGTGATATTCTTCTTTTCACCTTATTTCAGTGATTGAAATACTTTCCATCTCTGATATAACTGTCACATCTCTAAGAGACGCCATTGCTGACCATCATTACTGAATTTGTTAGCATAAAGACCATACATACCAAAGTGCTAGGTTCTGACTGAATTATGGTGATTCACCAAACTTCTTACCCAGGTAAGAACTTTAATTTTGATCAAATATAGAGTGTATTTGAAAGTTGGACACACCATTATCATTGTGATATTGGTTGCCTGTCATTTTGAGGCTCCCAGTTTAACATTTACATGTTGCTATCTATGTTATTTGGAGCCAGATGTGATGTGCAAAGTGTCGATTTGACTGCAATCCCACAGGGTGTTGCATGACAGTTGTTTTCCACTTAAGCAGCACCACTTCTAATGATGCATAATTCATTCCTTCATTCATTTTCCATACCTGTTCAGTGGGGGGTGTTGGTAAGCTGCCACAGGATATGTTGTAGACAGGTTGGTTGTCCAAGTGTCAGCACAGAAACATTGACAGTGCATGTTCTCATATACCCCTGCAGTCAGTTGGAAATCACCATGTTTTTGTACCCAGGGAGGAACTACCTCACATCATTTGTCATTTTAGGACAGTTTAGAAGTTCAGTCTGATTGTAAAATCCAACAAAGTACTGGAGATAGAGGACATGACAGTGAAGCAACTGTGGTTTCACACTGCCGCTTTTTGATCCAATTTAAATGGACCATGGTCCACTTTCACTGCTAGTACAATTTGTTTGCTGCAGTGTGAATACCAACTACAGTCCTTAGAAGAAGTGAACTCTGCTCCTCTTGAAAGTTGTGGTTTTTGGTTCACTTGCAAACAGATTATCCACTGGACCAAAATGGCAGTGACGTATGTCAATTGCAAAAAAGCAACAAAGAAGAAGAAGGAAGTGATATAGAGTATCGTTTGAGTAGGAGTGACAACAAAGCCAACATGTTCTGCACACCAAAGTCAATTAGGAACCTCATTGTTTGGTTGGGTTGATGTGGCTCAATTGTATGCTGTTTACTTGAGGTGAGCCTGATAGATTTCTTCTTTTGGTCCTGACCAATAAAAGAGCATAGTTTTCTTCTTCTTAAGTCATTGTTTTGGGGAGTGTTGCCCCCTTAGTGAGCAGTTGATGTAACTGTGACGTTGTTCATAGAGTTTGGTCTGCTAGAGTTAAGGCTAGGGGAGGTGATGTTGGGGAGCAAGCAAGATTGAAAGTGGTACCCTGTCTTTGGTCCTCCATCTCCAGTCAATGATCTGTTTGAGACACGTCGGGCTGCCCACCACACACAACTTGCACATCGCAGCCAGCTTTTTTATTTGCAGCTTTTTCAATCAACAATTTTCTCTTTCTCGGCTGTTTAGAGGGAGGAGGCAAATAAGGGTTGGAGAAAACCTTCCTGCATTTTCTCAGCCATGTTTGCCTTCCAAGTTTCTTCTTCTCTACTTTCTATTTTCATCCTAACATGCTATTTATATGCAGGGTGTGGCTATCAGGAAGGGGGAGGAGGGGAGCCTGAAGAAGATTACAAAATATAAGACATGAATAACTTCAATTCGGCCCGAACATTTTGATTGGTCAGAGTTTTTACAGATTTACAGTAAACTGAGGGATCTAACTATATTTTTTATTGTACATGATTACAAAATGTACAGACTACTATCAGGACGAGGAACCACTTCACCCAGAGTAAAAAAAAAAAAGTCTCTGAGCAAGATTACCTACCCCAGCTTAAAGTGCAGTTGGAACGCAAACCAAACCAACGATGGGTGTAAAATTATTTTTTAAATCTCCGGCCAGCTGAACCAGGTCCCTGGAACTGCTGTAAAGTTTGACATTTCAGCACAGGATCATGTGGGGACTGACTAACTGTAGGATCCAACTTCAAGTGGTCATAAAAGGAGCTGCAGTTTTTGGCACTTGTGTATGTATTGTACGTATTTGGGTATATGTTATGTATATGTATATGTAGATATATATATATTTGTATGTTCTTCCTACCAAGGCTAATGTTTACAATGACCACTTCAGCCTTTAAATCTGCAAATTTAAGTCTCAAACATCATCTCATGACAACCTTTACAATCTTCCCAAAACTGTATGAAATTCTTTTCCATGACTCCTTTGAATCTGGATGATTAAAAATGGTTCCATCTCGGCCCATGCTCAACTTATGGCCACTTAATTGAACTTACGTGAGACTTCTAGTCTGTATTATACATGACTATGCATGTTATGATACTGCCCAACAGGAAGTCCATATTAAGCCTTGACAAGGCAGCTGTGGTTGCTTTATGCTAGTGTGAAAGATTAAAGTCTATCAAAGGTCCATGTGCTTTTGTGGCTTACAGCTTAACATCGAAAAGAAGGGCGGAGGGCCTGAATGCCACCTATTACAGACTTCTTTTACTGCCTCGCATTGCTCCCTTTATGATCCAGACCAAATTCTACAAGGTGAGGTACATTACATTAGCAGTTCCAGGCTTGACATGGTTTTATCTTAAAGTTGAACTCTTTTACACTTTTGTAACTGTGTCAAATACAATAACAAGTAAGTGTGTTTATGGATGCCTACTTATTTCCTCATTTTCAGCTTTTTTCTTTTTTTAATCCCCAAATCAATGTTTAAACCCCATCCAAGGCATGATGTCTGGCTCAGTTAAAGCATGAAGGTGAAAAGTCTTACTGGGAGGACCAAAACAAAGCCATTAATATCTTTTAGTCTATCCACGGCTAAGGCAAGACCTGTCTCTTCTGTCTCAATAGGATTACGTCAGTGCATATGCGTGTGTCCATGTGTACAGTTCAAAACGTGAGTGACAGCTGCTCCCTTAAGACTATTTCCTTTGGGGAATGTTTTCAAACATGTGGTGTCAAATGGGTAAGACTTGCTGCTCCCAGCTGATCCAATTAATACGTATTTTACACCTTTCAAATAAAGTATGCTCATTAATGACAGCAGTAATATGCTCTCGTTGAGGAAAAGGCCAAACTCTTCCACTTTAGAAAACGTACACACTTGGCTGTGACCTCACTCAGAGTTACGCTGCTCTACTGTAATTAATTGTTGCTCATTACATTGGTGTTTAAAGCTCCTAAATCATTGAGGCAGTAGGTTTTGGACAGAGCAAAGAAATTCTCCTCACGGGAAAAACTTGAAAGCTAGAAGGAAGTATACCACATGTTTTTTCTGGCCCAATTAATATTCCTTCTAATTTCTGTCTGGCATTCTCACTAAATCATTTATTGCAAGTTACTCTCTGCTTTTTACAAATTTTCAGAAAACCATTGCAAACATCGACAATCAATAGGCTCAAGTCACTGTGAAGTCTTTGTGCTGCCTTCACACCCACAGGATGTCCAGAGCCGTGTGATGTTATAAAGGACTGGCTGCCAGAGCCAAAGTCAGACTCTATAAACCTGCTGATGAACCCAGTAAATCCAAGAGAGGAGCCAGAGCCAGACTGCTAAAGGTTGTTAGCTACTAATTGCTACATTTCTAGAGTCTATTCAAGATATCAAACCCTGGCGGCAGAGACCAGGGATGCTTGGCTAATTAGGCTGACACTGACACTCTTGTCCTGAAAAGTTCCCAGGATGGTGATAGTCTGTGCAACAGTGTGAATGATTCCACATGCATGTTTAACAGACATGCGTATGCGCATAATGTTTCATTTTGTTTTCAAGCTCATTATGACCGTAACAGCTGATAAAATGTTGATTTAAATTCTTTCCCAAACAAGATGTGCACATGCAACACCTTTACTGTAATAAGTGCATAATTCATGGGATTTTACCCCCCTATTGCCACCCAAAAAATGTCCATGAATCCCGTCTCCTTAATGCCTAATGAGCAATGGGAAGAGCTCCAGCACTCTTTCAGCCTATAATTTCCACCTCAATACTTTACAGAGCACGCCCCAGTCCTTCTCCTAGTCCGTCTCATTAACATGTGTATTCTCCAGATTCAAAACACCAAAGCATTTCCTTCAGCCAGGTGCTTCCCTCTTTAGCCCCTGCATCAGTGCAGTTGATTCAGCCCCTGTCTGAGCGCCTCCAGAATTAATGATGAGTCATGGTGAGGATGAAGAAAAGCCAGGCAGAATAAACTTCCTTACATCTTAAAAATCACTGGCAGTGTGAAATAAACATTTTGAACAGTGTTGCTTTGATGTATGAACTGTATCGTCCTCAAATTGTAGCCTACAAATATCACATGTAGAGATGGGCAGCGATGATAAAACAGTGTATGTGGAGACCTTAACAGTTCAGTGTGTAAATTTAATCAGGACTTTGAAGTGTCTTTTGTTATAGTTTAACTCCAAATCAGAAAAAGCTGGGGCAGTTTGGATAATACTGATGGAAATAAAAGTGAAGTGATTCCTACATTAACCTTGACCTATATTTCTTTGCAGATCGTACAAACACACGTTTTGCGTTTTGTGTCATCATCTTTATTTGTTAATATGGACCGAATTTTGCTTTTCAGATATAAACACATTTAAAACAAAAGGCTGAAACCAGTAGGTAAAAAAAATATTAATAATGTTAATAATTGTTGTATCTGTAAGTGATTTTAAAAATTATTTGGTCCAAAAATAGACTCAATTAAAGAGTTTTTTTTCTAGTCCAAAGTCCCCCAGTTCATTTAGAAAGGCATGAGGAAAAAAAAACTAATTTTATATTCAATGTTTCTTAAATAAATATATAAAGGGACTTGAATATTTTGCATATTTCTCTCTCTGGAATGAAATGTCATTAAACTGTTCAAGCTATCTGAAGGAATTTGTAAATGCAAGTGTGCAAACTAAAGTTGGGTAACACTTCTAGCAACATTTAATCAAGGACTGCTATTTATGAATATCACAAAAAGGCCAAGCAAGTACTGTGGAAAACCTTGTTGTAGCGTTTTACACATGTAATTTGAAGCTTTGCAATAAAAAAAAGAAAAAAGAAAGAAACCTTGTGTCACATTGACTTATATGAGTGTTGATGCATTTGAATGATGACTCAGTGTGCAAATGAATAAGCTTTCCAGACTTTTGGGGGGATGATGCAAATGAGAGTCAAAGAAGAAAAGAACCATCCAGACTGTTATCAGCTCCAGGTCTAAAAGCCAGGGTCTGCAATGGTATTGGGTCGTATGCGCTCAGCAAAGCTTTACACTTCTCTGGTGTCAATTCAGAAAGAGATTTTGGAGCAACATCTGCTGCCTTTAAGACTACATCCTTTCAAGGAACATTTGTGTATTGTTCAACAAGATGAAGAAAAACCACACTCTGTAGGTATTAGAAAGGCATAGCTGGGGAAGAAGAGGGTGAGGAATTGCCTGCCTGCAGTCCTCACATGTCCCTAACAGAGCATGTGTGGAAATTTCTATAAGCAGCAATGCAACACTGATGACCCCATATGGTTAATCTGATCATTCAGAAGGTTTTCATTATTATTATTATTATTATTATTATTATTATTATTATTATTATTATTATTATTATTATTATTTATTTTTTTATTTATTTTTTTTATTTTTTATTTTTTTTATTAATTTATTAATTTATTTACAGTAATGATGATCATTTTAGTATGGTTCACCACTTTTCAACATCGTCATCTATATTTTCATTACTGCTCTGATAAAATATGCCTGTATGTATACAGGCAGATTGACACTTTCCCCTGTCTACAACATATCAGAATCATTTCCACAACTTCGGAGGGGCTTCTTTCCAAGTCAAATACACTTAATAACAAAGAAAACTCTTGCATCAAACAGGAATATGTTGCACACTGTGAGAAAACTGGTAAATACAACAAACCCTGGCTGTGTGAGAGCTCAATGGCCAGTGAGGCAGAGTAACGCTAAAGTACGACCGCAGTGACTTCTGCAACTGTGACCTTATTTCCTACGGGTGAATTGGCTGACACCACCTGGAAGCTGCACAGGCTTTTGATGCCATTTGCCACACACACCCAAAATTTAACAGTCCATCCTTTTAAGATGTGCTAAAAAAAAAAAGAAGCAAAGCTCAGAAGAAACTATCTGCAGGGTTGCGAGCCAAAAAGACTTTTTGAAAGAAAGCAGAAAGATGAGAATAAACAGAAAACAAGCTCGTATTTAAACTGCACAATTTCAAGTAGCTTTCATCTGTTAATTGAATTTGACTGTTATGACTTGAGCGTTGCTCCCTACTGCCCTGCTCAGCATTTGCTGTTGCAATTGATCATGAAGCAGTTGTTGGGTGTGCCTGTGCAGCTGTTGTGTTGCAGCACTGTCTAATTAGCAGCCTATGACCGATGACCCAGGACAGGATATGATGCGTACCTGCCTCTGGAGCTTTTATAAACACTTGGGTGTGTTTTTCCCCTCGATCATTTTCTGCTTTGCCATAGGTCAAAAGAAAAACATGTTGAAGTCCTCTCTTTCAGTCCCTGGAAGAACTGTACATGTTGACTCTGAGTAACTTCATCGAGTTATTTATAGTAGCTTTTATGATAAAGTTAGTGCGATTATGCATAGTCGGATCTATATTTGGATCAGGCTGAAGTCACACGGTAGTCTGGTCATTCATCTTGATTTTATCTCTCTGGTTTGATTAACAAATACTTTCCGCTGGAGGTCAAGTTAGTTTACAACTTCCTTGACTCTGAAAACAAACTTTAGGAATGATATCTTAGTGTTTGTATTTGAGTATGTATGTGTACAATGTGTGCTCTCAAGGCAGAACATTTTACTTGGAGCACTTTGGGAGATATAACTGATACCCAGCCAGCCCAGTTTCATAGTGACAGCATTAAATGTCATTAATCTCCAAAAAATAGTATTCTACCTCTTTTCTGACTTGAGTAAAGTATTTTTTCATGGTAGACTGAAGAGTAACTCACAAAAACACACTCATGAGCCGTATATGTTTTGCATTTTTCTACATCTCTTCAACCCGGTCGGAGTCTCTAATCCTTTAAACCCTCCATCCATCTAAGTCAGCCTTTCTCTTTCTCACCTCTTCCCTCAGCTGTTCCATGCCCCCTGCTCCACTGGGATTGATACAATATTTTCCAACCTCAATTAGCAGAGAGCCTGTTGACTAATTCCAACTGTTTTTACACCTGAGAGGGAGCTGGGAGTTGGGGCTGGAAAAACTGAGTGGGGTGGAGGTGAGGGCCGGGGCCTGGGTGTAGCAGGCTGAGCTGTCAGGGCAACATAGCTACGTCGACTCCTGGGCAGGCTGAGAACAGTCCAGAGCTGAGCTGAATGTGGCTGTGCTGGGAAATGTTATATCCTGCAATGGGATAGTGCAAGCAAGAAAAAACTGATCTGCAACATTTCACACGTCTGTATTTGTGATAGAGGGGATTCATACTTTTTTTTTTTTAATATATTTGATGAAATTTTCTTTCATTTCAAGGTAGTCACAGAATCTTTAATACAAATATGTCCTCTTTTGTATTTCAGACTTCATGCTAACGTCACTTTCTAGCTTCTGTGTCACTTCTCTTGTCATTAAATATGTAAGACTTCCTCCTTATCCTGCCACTCTAATCTATTCTCTGGGTCAAGAGGCTTTAAGTCTGATTGAAAGCCTCCCCATGTGTCTTACACAGAAATAGAGACCTCAAACCAGATCCGTCGCACTGTGAGGCGCAACCACAGACTAACCACAAGATCCATTTTGTTAAATTCAAGGCAAAGCCCACATGACCACTTGTTTGGCACTGTGCTCAGCTGAGGGGTGCAGCCACACACCCTCAGTCTGTGTGAGCACAGAAAGAATACTTCTTTCCAGCAAAGGCACTGAGAGGAAGACGGTTGAAGTGTGTAAGGACATTACAAGCAAGGGAAATGTACTTTTTCACAGAATGCTGCTGCAACTCTCCAATTAGAAAGGACATTAGTAAAGCAAGGCATGAACTTTCCAATCACCAACACCGTTTTTCAAAGACCTCTTGATATTGACAGATTCATTTAATCACACTGTCAAATTCAAGCAATATTTGGGTGTTTTATGGTTGACAGATGCAACTTTTAATGAAAGAATAATATTACAACTTAGATAAATCCAGAGAACTTAGTTTAACACAGCAATAATTTACCTTGGCTAGAATTTATATCAACTTGTGTGGCTTTTAAATATTTTGTCAGGTGCCTAATCCCGACAGGTTAACAAATGTTATCCAGTCTGCTCATTGAAACAGTGGCAACAGACTGGCTAGCCTGTTCACTGGGCTCAGCAGCTGCTCTTCCCCCAGTAGCTGTGTGGAAAAACTCTGACTCACCCACTTGTATAAAAAGACATTAACAACCAAATACATAAATATTACCATCAAAGGCTAAAATGTTTCTAAGGGTTACCCAATCAGTCAGTCAGCCAGTGACTAATGGAGTGTGAGGTCAGATCATGGTCAGTATAATTTCATTTGACTTGATTAGGCATCTGAAAGTGGTCCTTTGATGTACATGCTAAAAAAGCATATTTATTTGCAGGATTACTTTGGAGGTGTCCCTAAAATTCAGATTGCTTTACACAGAGAACAAAGCTGCATAATGAGGGTTCAGCAAGGAGGAAAGTGGTATAAAGGCTGAGCGAAGGGGTGTAATGCGTGGTTCATGAGAGAACCACACTGAGAGGATATTTCAAGGAAGTGTCAACCTGTCCACATGCAAAGACATACATGCACCAGCACATGGATCATGTGGACGGAGTGTGAACAGCGCAGCTCAGTCTGCGTTTGCACTTTAGGAAAAAAAAAAAAAAAAGTTCTTCAGTTGACATCTGCTATCCAAGCTCAATGCAGTTTTCACAAGTTCATTTCAGTGAAACTGAAACTCTTATTCAAGCCCAGTTTGCCCCACCAACTGATGCTCAATGTCGTTCCTCAGTGACTGATTTCCCATGAGTCTGTGTCCACAATAGGGTATTCCCTTCTTACCTAGCAACGCCTCTCACATGCTCTAAACACAACACAAATCGCCCAGCTGTTATATAACTGAAGGATATTCCCATGAACTGCTCTAAAGGTGAGCCGATAACAAAGTTCTGCAATAAAATGATGAGTCAGAACGTCATAGGGCATCCTGACACACATTTGAGATCCAGGATTTATTTTCAGTCTGGCTGTGCCAGCTACTTACTGTCAGCGTAGTTTTTCCGCCGAGTGCCGTCCACTTTTCCTGTTTTGTCAATGCAGAGGAAGAACTTGTTGGCAGAATAAAGTCGCCGTAGTCTGACGTCACCCTCCAGGTGATTATAACTGCGCGTGTGCCTTTCCAAAGTCCATGAACAGTTGATGCCACTCGCCAGCACCTTAAGAGGTTCGTGCCCTATGCGAGGAGGACAGGCCCCTGAGGCACATCCAGCGGTGACCAGGAGCAGGGTGAAGCATACTAGTGTGAAGGAGGCTGCGCTGGGCTGGGAGATGAATGGCCCAATGGAAGCGGCAGTGGTGGTGGTGCAAAGGGAGGATTCAGGACAGAGATGAGCTACGGACGCCGTCCATCTGCACATGGTGGGTCAGGCTCCCAAAGTGCACCTTGTGCAAGCTGTAGTCATGCTGATGATGATGAAGAGATGTCCCTGTGGAGGGTGGGAGTCCTTAAAACAGAAGGGAGGGGAATGGCACTCAGCAGACCCCCTGGATGTTACTGATAGCCAATCTTCACTTTGGGTTGACAGTGGGCCTTTCCTCCTAAAACAGCAACCTTTCCCCACTTGTCATCTTCAGTTTTCCTTCAAGTCCGTCTCCTCCTTTCTAGAAGTCCACTTTTAAAGTTCCTCCTTGAGTATGCTGCTTCTTTTCCTCCTCAAAACTTTTGTATCCGACGGCTTGAAATCCTCTTCACTGGTCCACAGATAAGGTTCTGACATGTATGAGGGTGTACATGTGTGTATTTTTGTCTGTGCGAGTCTAAATAGACAAGCGTGTGTGTCTCATGTATGTGTGTGCACCTTGCGATGCTCTGCTCTTTCCAGCTGGATAGGAACAAGTTGCCTGTCTGAGCTGCTGACCCGTGGCTGAGAGGGAGTTGAATGAGGATTGGTGACTGACTCTGCGTTTGTGTATGTGTGTGTATGTGCAAGTGTGATACTGAGAGAGAGAGAGAGAGAGAGAGAGAGGGAGTGAGTAAGTGAGTGAGTGAGTGAGCAGGGGAGGGAGAGAGCCAGTGTGTGTCTGTGACAGAAAGAGAGAGGGAGGCAGCGAGAGTGTGTCTGCATTTGTGAGCGGCATCAAGTGTTTGTCAGCTAGCATGGGGCAGCAATGCAGTAAGCGAAAGGCCAGTCAGTCCTCTGTGCAAGCACCGGCTGAGTTGTTCTGCATTTTATCCTGGGCAGAGCCAGTATCTAAGGGGTTGAAAGGAGAAGTATGTGTGTGTGTGAGGGGTGGGAGGTTGGGTCCGGTGAATTTACTTAGAATAATATGAAGCAAATAAGAAAGATTATTGCTTTTTCTGTTTTTTCTGATGAATTTTCTCCATGAGTAAAAACTATTTAGCGTCTTGCTTTTGGTTAAAGACACCTGGACAAAGCTTACATCCCCTTCCTACCCCACGACCTCTGCTGTCTTCACTTAATGTGACGCTTTTTTGTAACACGGTCAGATCAGCTCCATTACAAGCCAGTGAACCAGCTAGGAGGCCACTTTTTTTTTTACACCTTCACGCTCATTTCTTCTCTGTGGCCACATGGGGCAAATTAAGCAAAGCCTTTCCTTTTTCTTTTCTTTTTCTTTTTTTACCCACTTTTAAACAGCTGCTGGTTTGAATCATCAAGCAGTCAGACACACTGAGCGGTTTGCAGGAGTGTTGGCAGAGCAAGTCCAGATGAAGCATGGGAGGCTTTTTGATCACCTGTGCTAATATTTCAATGAAACACCCTCTCTGATCTTTGTCGTTTAATTTAGCTGAGGAGGGCGGAAATGATGAACACCTTTTTTGTGACTTCCCACACTCGTGTCAGTGCTTTTACAAGCTGTGTAATGAACCTGATTAGGACAGCACAGCCAGTGCAGTCTCGTTAGCTCATTATTTTGAGCATAATATTAGCATTCATTGTAATATAAATTCTGACTGCACCAGAAAACAGAGAAAATGTTTTATTTATTTCTTTTTTTTTATTTTAAAGAGAAGTGTGATAGATCCTTTGCACACATATGCTACATACAACCTAATTTAGTTCAAAGACAGGAATACTTAAAAGCCTGTAATTTTCAAAAAGGAAAAGAGATGATGAAAAAAAAAATCTCCAGTGAGCTCCAGCACTTATCTCCTCTTTTAATAGAGTCCTTGTTCCAATTAAGAGTCCTACTCTGGCCCCTCACCCACCCTCATCCCCCTTGTCCAGTGTTGGAAGTGTGTTTGAGGACTACTTGCTTAGAGTGTGACAGTGACTTCACACTGTTTTAGCTTTTTAACCACCCCCAGAGACATGCTGTCCCTTTAGTCTCCCATTAAACTTTATCATCAATTAAAAAGAAAGAAAAAAAAATGCCAAGAGACAGAAACCAGTTACATCTTTTGCCAAATTCTCAGCTTACACCCCCAACTTAACTTCCCTTTGTAAAAGCCACAAGCTTTCCCCACTCATTTAAACCATGTCGCCAGGTTTGTTAACTTCCTGCAGTTTAAACTGGCCTTTTCTCTCAAACCTAAAGCCATTTCTTCGATCACGTTAACGCACAAGCTTGATGACAGCAGGAAGACATATGAGCTAGACAGGGATAGAAAGGTGGGAAATATCTGTAAGTTTAAAAATATTTTTGGCTCAGTACTTTCATAATAAGGTTCATTATTTTCTCAATTTAGCAAAGTCCAAAAGTAGTGTTAGCATGTTAGTATAGCAGATGTTGAAAGAAATTAAACAGATCCCCTTCGTTCAGAAATTTTATGTATTAAATGCACGCAATGCTGACAAGCTTGTGTAGGAACCTTGTAAAAAATTAGATCTAACCTAATAACGGACTATTTTTAAAGCCTCCCCTCAGTGTCTCCGGTCAATTTTCTCAAGGGAGCTCAGTTGCTTTTCAGGGGAGCAGATATCCTCCATTACTGTTACTGAAACCCTCCATGTGCAAATGTCAGTTACCACCAAGCGGCAACCTCTGGCGGTTAAAAGTAAAGCCTACGTGGAAGTGCATAAAGCTGCAGTTCCCTCTTCATCCCCTAGGGGCTGGCTGCAAAACAGAGCAAATCCCCATAGACTCCCATGTTAAAAAGGCCATTTCACAGCAGAAATAAACATGTTTACAGCCTGGTTCAAAAATCCATTTTTGGTTTAATAGGTCAGGTTTACCTTCGTGGCAACTGTTGGGAGTGTGAATTTTTTTCTAATTCCCCCGTTTAAAAGTAATTTAATCTCGAAATTTGGCGTATTTGGGGGCATGTCCTTTTGATTGACAAGGAACCAATCTCCTGCTTCAAGTAAGAAGAACGTAGAACAACTGTGGTTTTTAGCTGATTAATAATGTGACTTAGCTTTAGTCCTCCTACCTCCGTTCGCTGGTTAGCTCCTATTATCTCCGGGCTAGCTCGGTTAGCTCTTAGCTACAGAAAGCTCGGAGTTCGCTCGATGTCAATCATCCACCATGACACTCACAGCTCCCTTCTCAGCTCCACCTCTTTGCCCATATTTGTATTTTCTGAGACGACACGCATGCCTGTGCCAAAATGGCGATGGTAGCCCCCTAAGCTTCAATTCAGCTCTTCAGAAACCTATGGGTGACGTCACGGAGGCTCCATCCATCTTTTTGTATACTGTCTATGGTTACCACCATTAACATTAGGTTATTTCTGTTGGTAATGCTGACTTTATGGACAGGACTCTATACACACTGGTGTAGAAAAGCACAGTTACAGGATTATCACACGAAAGAACCAGGCCAGTGGAATAGTTCTTAACCCTTTAAAGCCAAACATATCATACTTAATACACAAAGTTTCTGAGACGTTTTGCATCACTTTATGCTGAAAACTTTTTTTTCAAAATCTTGTTGAACGCAATCTAATACTGATACCAGGAAGCAGAATATTATACTACAATAATTTTGACTTGTCACATAGTAATAAATGGTATTCCAGCCTCCCTCCCACTTTCTCAGACCAAAGAAAACAATTTCATGTCACTGGTTTCAAGATACAGCTAAACTTAGATCGGTCATCGAAGGCCTGGCTTCTATTAAATGGATCCAACAGCTAATCATGTTCTGCATCATGACTGATTGATTTTAATCCAGTGTGTTTGAGCAGGGATACATAGAAAATCTGGAGGACTTTGGCTCTCGGGGACCGAAGCTGGGTACCCCTGTAATACAGTCTATATTCTAGACTATAGCACAGGGTGGCTGCACCCCTCATGTCATGATTTGGGTTTTTCTGTGCTTTGTTTTTGGGCTTCCTGTTTTATTTTGTAGTTTTTCCTGTCTTGGTTCTTGGTTAGCTTCTTAGATTTCCTGTTCATTGATTTGGTTCACCTGGGTTCATTTAGTTCATTTGTTTCACCTGTTTCTCATTCGGTTTTTCCTGTGTATTTATACCACTCAATTTCACTCATTGTTTGCTGGATCATTTTGTACCTCAGTTAGTTTGTCTGTTCTTAGTTTCCTGGGTTAAAAATAAATCAGTCTTGAACCTGCATCCCTGTTCCCTCGTCTCTGCGTTTGGGTCCACACCACATCTCCATTGCTTTCGTGACACCTCACCCCTGGCTGCACCCTTTCGGTGGCTGCACCCCTCAGCTTCTAGAAGCTCTCAAAGATTTATCACATGTAAACACAATGACAAACATGATGATGACAGAGGTTTATTTATTGGTTTATTTTGAAACCAAGGCAAAAAAAAAACAAAAAAAAAACCCAGCAGCAGGATGGTAGGTGTAAGGCCCCCTAAACCAAGCTTGTCTTGTCTTTGAAATTTCCCACAATTTTTACCGCTGTCAACAATGTGATCTCATATACCTGTCAAACTGGTGAATTCACTGCCCATAATGGTTACTCGCATAGTGCAGCTTGTCAACGTGTAGCATTAATTTCTGAGGATGAGCAATAGTGATACTTACAAATAAAATATGCAAATTATATTAGCAGCTAACATAAACATGCATGAACCTAATTAAATCAAAGTCTATGCACTTGCCGATCATTTATTCCAAATGATATGTCTAAATTTGTTAGCTTAGCTAAACCCCGTACTTAAAGTTGGGTAAGGTTGGGGAGCTAGCAAGATTTGAGAGTGGCTCCTTGTGTGATCTAAGGCTTTTTTATTTGCAGCTTTTTCCACCTACAATTTTTTCTTTCTCGTCTGTTTAGAGGGAGGAGGCAAATAAACTGAGCTGGGCGGGGAAATTCTTCCTGCATTTTCTCAGCCATGTTTGCCTTCCGAGTTTCTTCTTCACTACTTTGTAGTTTCATCCCAGCATGCAATTTATATGCAGAGTGTGGCTATCAGCTATGCGATGCGTGAGGGGGAGGATGGGAGCCGGGAGAAGAAGCTTACAAAATATCAGAAATTAACAACTCTATTTCGGTCCGAACGTTTGGACTGGTCAGTTTTTACAGCTTCACAGTAAACTGAGGGGTCTAACTATGTTTCTTATTGATCATGATTACAAAATGTATAGACTACTATCAGGATGAGGAACCACTTCACCTAGAGTTAAAAAAAAAAAAAAAAAAAAAAGTCTGATTAAGGGCTGCACGGTGGCGCAGTGGTTAGCACTGTGGCCTCACAGCAAGAAGGTCACTGGTTCAATCCTTGGCTGGTTTGGTCAGTGGCCTTTCTGTGTGGAGTTTGCATGTTCTCCCCATGTATGCATGGGTTCTCTCCGGGTACTCCAGCTTCCTCCCACCATCCAAAGGCATGCATGATAGGTTAATTGGTCACTCTAAATTGCCACTAGGTGTGAGCGTGAGTGTGGTTGTTCATCTCTCTGTGTGTGACCCTGCAATGGACTGGCAAGCTGTCCAGGGTGTACCCTGCCTGTCGCCCAAAGCCGGCTGGGATAGTCTTGGAAGCAAATGTTTGGGCTCTTAGCTCAGTGCCAGAGGAGAGACAAGCTTAATGTATCTCTTTTCTCTTAGTGTCTAAACATGCAATGTCTTGCTGTTTTACAGTGTGAATGTTTAATGTAGTAAATTACAGTATAAATACTGTAACTTAAATTCTCAATTCGTTTTTGTCATGTAAATTTAAAACATGACAAAAACGTATATCTGTCATTTTAGAAACTTCTAGTTAATTCCACAGTGCAGTTAAGATAAATTTGGAATAAAATCAGGATGTAAATTATTGTGTAATGTCTAATTTCCCAGATCACAAGCAAGTACTTTGGGATAAGCAAGCTAATGCTAGTAGCTCTTTGAGGCTGTGGCTTACGCAGTTTGTAAACAAGCAGTGAAATTTCTGAAGAGACATTTTTCTCACAAGTATGTTGGAAGCTGTATGGCTTGAACTAAGAAATGTAGGAACTTTGTAATATTCTAAATAAGACTTTATAACATTAGCACTAATTAGCATGCTAATTAATGCATCACCGGATGTAGGCTTTAGTGTCAGTCACACTACAAGGTGCTCAATCAACACTACATTTTCTGTTGTTGTCATTTTTCATTTGAGACAATTAAAAGTGGTTCAATAAATGGAGAATTCTGTCTAACAATTTTGTGTATTCTTGCTTGCTTATAGTGACATCAGCATGATAGCTAGCTTGACTGCTTTGGCCTCAATTATTATTGATGACATTTGACACAGAGATTTTAACATTACCCATTTTTTACATCTTTATACAAACAGAAATAAAACAGGATAAAGACGGAAGACATTTTACTTTTACAGAGACAGTCAGTTTTCAGATTTGGTGTAAAAAGCAACATTATCAACCGTTAACCATTAACAGGTGTCAATATCAGGCTAACAAACGCTTTTGTATGCAATCGGTTTATCAAGCCGACATGAGAATACTTTTTGGTCATTAGAGGAACCATCGTGCCACTGGGATGAGTGGGATTTAGGATGAGTGCAAATTAACAACAGTTGATCAAAACTTGCTGCTCTGTTGCTATTGGTAACAGATTCTTCTCTGTTAACAGTCTTGACCCACATATGTCAGATCTCTTGGTCCTCTTGTGTGCCGAGGGAATCTAAGTAAACTATAAGGTCTCAGACAGGGGCATGCTTTGTGAAGGAAAACAGTGTGTTTTATTTGTTAAGGTATTTTCCACACATAGTTTGCGACAACTGTTGGAGTGCTTCGTGGACAAAAAAAAAAAAAAAAAAAGACAAATCAAAATATCTGAAAAAAAAAAACACTATAACAACTAATCTTTAATGGCAGTAAATATCTGTGTAAAACTGGATCGTGAGCTGCCAAATAATATTAAAACTAAATATTTTGCTATGAAAGTCACCATGATGGTGGATACAGGTGCTAGGGGAAATGTGAGATGATATTCTTTCTTTGTCATGTATATCAAGGTGGACTGATTAACTGTAAGGAGATTAATGCCACCCAAAAGAAATAAATGGATTTTCCTGCATTTATAACCTCTAAACTTAGTGAAATTGTCCTGCATTGGATTGAAATGCGTTGACCTCTGCTGTATGGGTGTGCTGTGAACTGAGAACAGCATTTTTCGAGTCAGGCACCCAAGAAGGATGTTCTCAAGTGGAGGAACCTAATCTTTCCCAGCAGGGATCGAAGCAGCTCTGTAAGTGTATGAATAGAGATAATATCTCTATAATGAAGCCTGTTTTGTACCATCAAAGTCTTCAAAAGGGTCGGAAACCTGACCTCCGTCCTAGCACTGACAATCCCATGATAATAGCTCCCTATTATTAATTGTTTTGCCTTCCTGTTAAATCCTTGTCTCGCTCTTTCTCTTGTATTTGTGTTTAGCTGCTCACCCTTGGCCTAGTACTTCTTTTTCTGCCCTCTGATTTGACCAGTTTATGACTTTTGCCTGTCTTCCAATTTCTTAAAAAAGTCTTCACAATATGCTACACAATATTCTTCAAACCATTCTTTTTTTCTTTGCTTTACTTAAAAAAAACATGCTCATATAGATAATTACCATCACTTATTTAACTGACAAGCATCTGACTGTCATAATTTTAAAGATATTGTTGTTTATGGAATCAGTATATATTTAGTCAGTTCAGACTCAATGCATGTTGCTGGTATTTTTGCGCTGTGGTTGGCAGATAGACATCCGGATGTGGCTAAAGGAACTAACCAGACCACCGGTCCTACACAGAAATATTTGCATATCCTGATTCATGATCATTGTCCATCGTCAGAAGCATTTTGATAAGTGGTCTGCCTATCTGTTACCGTGGAGACTTCTGAGAGATGCCATTCTTCTCATGACAGCAGGCTGAGATCGAACCATATGATATAAAGTGATAAAAAAAAAATTGTGTAGCCAGGAATGATTAGACATCTATGCAAAGCTAATCTGATTTACACATTAAACTGGACAAAAATAGAGCAGGATGTTAAGTGCAGAGTTGAAATATGCTGACTTGGCATTTCTTCTCCTTCCTAATAAAGAAAGGCTGATGGTTGACATTACATTTAGCATAGATTTGCCTGGCCTTTCTTTTATTCTTTTAGACATGCAGGAGACATGATTAAGATATTTCTACTGATTCAATCCATCACAGAAATCATGTGTGTGGAAAACATGATTTACAGTATTTCAGTGAAGACCTTTGATTAACCTCAAAAGATTACAGCAATGACTTTTTGAGTGGTAATGCTCAGCAGTGTTTGCACTGGAAGTTTGCAGTTGAACATATATAAATGTGAACATCCCAAAGGGCTGAGATTCAGCCACAAAGTGTGATTCAGTGAAATGCTGTTTAAATTATTGTATATGTGATACCATATTTCTTTTTTTCTTTTTTAGGGAATATCATTGGAAATCTGATTGGAAAATTCATTAGAGGGCCATATTGACTTTAAGCGATGCAGGATATATTTGCAATAACTGGCTCACACGCACTGACAAACACATGCCAAAGGCATTTACAGAGAAGTATCTCCATCAAGTTTCCTTGGCCAGGTGAAGCAGTTGCAAAAAACAGCCCTCTCTCCATCTGTTAAACAAATAAGGAGCCCCTACAAAGGTGTGCAAAAGAATCCACATGATCAAAGTGTATGAGAATGGCAGCCTTGTCCTGGCCTGGCCATTATCTGGCCCCATGAATGCCTGTCTTCTCCTCTTTTGTCGGCTGGGGCATTGACAGTCAGTCACCCGGCAATGACTGTCACACCAGCGCAAAGAGCCAGCCGCCGACAGGGGCCGACCACATCAAACGACGCTGTCAAGGGGCCCCGCTCGTGAACCGTGGCAACAAACACCTCCTGATCCTCACCTACAGCTCAGCGGCAGACACCCACCGCTGTGCTCTCAGCCACTGCCTCCACTGAGAAAAGATGTACTGCCCAGACCTCATTTCCTCTTCTGTATGCCCCACCACCACCCCCCCACACCTCCTTCTCCCTTGTCTCTCCATCTCTCTGTCAAGTAGCGCTTGTGTTAACCTCCAGCCGGCTGAGACACAAAGGGCCGCTAAAGTGTTTAAGAATGCTTTATGAACGCATGACGAGGGAAGGCTGGCACTGCTGGGGGTCAGAAGTGTACAGGATGTGAACGAGATAAATTTAGTTTTACTTTCAATTTGGGACCCTAGATTTATTGCGTATGAGGCTTAACCTTCAAAAGTCAGCTAGGAAAAAAAAGATATATATCTCAACGGGCTACAACAAGAGCTTTGGTTAGTGTTAAAGCCAGCTTTGGTTTTAATCACTGGTGATAAATAAAACCTTACATTTAACTTCTTTACTTCTCTAAACAAGAAGTTGATTAAATGATAACATAGTAGACATACATTTGTTTTGAATTTTGTTATTTCAATCAGCCCAGTTTTAGTTTTGAACATTGTTCAATTCACTTTATATCTTTCAAAACATATGGCATTCACAAAGCCTGATTTAAAATTATTATGGATACTATCTACAGAACTTTTGGAGTACCACCTGCAGTGAAAATAAGTCCATAATTAAGATTATGACAGGCAAAAGCCAGTCTTTACATCCGCATTCTACATTAAACATGCTTTACATGCTAGAGTACTATACCAGATTAGTTTAAACATAAACAAAAAAAATATTTCACATCTGAAAATTTATTTTTAAAAATAAATTCATGTCAGCTTTATAATAATATGAAGGTGAAAGCAAATATGAGAAGGATAATTATGAAAATTACTCAATTCACTATTCATCTCGTTCCACCTTGACGTATAGTTCTGCCATTTCATTATTTGTGGAGAGACTGCCACCTTTAGGCCAACAACATCCACTTTTGTTTAAAATTTCTGCTTGATAATGAGAAAGAAATATTTGGGAATGCAATGGCAGGAACTCAGTGCAGTATGCTTGTAGAGAAATGTTTAATTTATAAATGCATACATCTTTTGTCTTATTAATTATTTCAATATAATTTGGTTTTTAATTCAGTCAATTCATTCACTGGTTTGGTTAAAAAAAAAAAAAAATACAGCAGCCACTTAGCAAACGTCGATCGATTTATCTAAATTCCTCTTATCAGGTCTGACAAAGTGATCATCGCTCTGCGCAACTAGCTTGGTCTAGTCTAAGATGGCCGCCTAGTGCAGTGAAGTAACGCGGTTATTACATATCAACATGTCACTTCTCAGAATAAGCTCTTTTGCCAAATGTTTGAGTCGTCGCAATGTGTTTGAAAAATGTGCTTTCCGGGCGAGTTTTAGGGGCCGTTGTCAGCTTTGTGTGTCTGTGAAAAATGGCGGAGTCAGACGAATATTAGGTGAGCTGTCTGATTCATATCAGTTTAACCGTGATGGATTTATTTACCAAGTTTGATCCTGGATTCTTGTGTTATAAAGTTAATGAAATCATTCAGAAGTTTAACTTAATGTTAGGCTAATACTTGGCGTGATGGTCATTAGCGCCTAGCTTTGTTAGCCATCTTTAGAGGTTGATAAACATGATTTGTTTGGACTCTACTTGGTTGTGTTTAACATAAACAAAAAGGCAACCTGCAGATTGTTGTGGGGAGAAAAAGCATATCATCTTCATCATCTTGCTATAATCACTTCGTAATAAGTAAACTGCTGGCCAGTGGTGCTTTAACGTGTCTGGGTTCAATGGAAAAAGTTGATAGTTTGAAGTCAAGTTGTCCTTGAGCAAGATTGTCCACCTCAAAGTTGTGTTTTCCGTGGTAAAGACGATGAATTATGAATGCTTTGGATTAGCATTACCACAGTTTAAGTTGATTATTTATTGTGTTTTAATTTATTATTATTATTATTATTTTGTTTACAAAACATAATACGTTAACTCCTAAGTTCTGGTATGTTTACATCTGATCCTGTATTTCTGCTGATGCCTCAACTGCTGCTGTCGTGAATATAAAATTTTGGACAATTCTATTTGTCTTTATAGACATTTTTCATCAGCAATTTAATTGTGGTTCTCCAGATACCCCTACTTCCTGCAGTCCAAAGACATGTATGTTAAAGTTGATTGGCCATTCCAAATTCTCCCAAGGAGTGGGAGTGGTTATTTGTCTGTTTTGGCCCATGTGATGGACTGGTAACCTGTCCAGGGTATAACTTGTTTATTGATAATTGCTATGACGTGTTCCAAACTCTGTGACCTTGCATTGGGAAATAGATGGGTCTAGAAGATGATTGTATATTTAAAGATGAATCTGTATCTGGTTGTTTTTGCAGAGTCATATTTGCACATTCCAAGAAGAAATATTTCATCAGTGATCCCAAAATCAGATGATACCAAGAAACGGATACTTGAACAATCTCAGTTGTTGGATGGTATGTTGATTGTTGCATGCTGCAAGGCAAATGCGTTTACTTTTATAAATTTTAATCTTTCAGTATTTGTTAGATTTCTGCTATTAATGTTTGCAGCGCTTGCTTGGTCAAATTTTCTCATAAAGCAGTGTTTTTATTATTTCTTTCTTTCTTTCTTTTTTTTAAAAAAAAAAAAATTTATATCATTGTGTTACATATAAAGCCTTCTTACTAAAGATTCTTTTTCTTTTTTCTCCCCTTGTTAGTGCTTGAGGCCAGAATCCAACAACTCCAGTCCGACATCATTGTTGATGTTCAGCATGCAAATGTACAGTTTGTTAAAGTTCCTTCTTATGGGAGAGGAACTTCGTCTGGTAAAGCTCCCAAAGGTTTCTCCAATGAGAAAACAGACATTCCTAAATCCGGACAGACTGTCGGTAAAGGAGCCTCTAAATCTCAGCCTAGCCGCTGGATGGAAAAATTGACTCAGGAGAAGAAAAATAAACAAAAGAAACAGCAGCATTTGCAGCAGGAAACCCGGACAGGTGTAAAAGAGAAACCACCATCGAAGTCTAAAGGCTCCAAAAGCAACCTAATGGCCTCTGGCACAACACATAAAACTATATCTACTGCTGCGAAAAAAAACAGAAGTGGCATGAAACTGTCAGATGAAATCCGTGCGGCAGTTTCTTCAGCGGCCACGGCAACTGCAGTCACTGCGGGGAAAGCATCTGTACCAAAGAAGCTTTCTAAACAGAAAAAGAAAGACTCGAAAAATAAGGATGTTGGCGAAGAGGCAACTAAACAGACTAGTACTGATTCCCAGGCCGGGATGGAGGAGTTAGCTGAAGTAGAGGAGCTTGAATATAGACTAAATCAGCAAGTAAGCCATTGGACTTCTTCAAGTGCTCCGGAGCCCTTGCAGGGCAACGAAGGGAGTTCATGCGGGGACATTCAGCTGAGCATCCGCTCCTACCTGGAGGCGTGCGTATTTTCGGGGGACATTGAGCGGGCACAACGCTTCCTGCTCAGTCAGCACCGAGTTATGAGCCGACGGAAGCTCCTTAACACAGGAATTTACAACATCATGATGAGGGTGTGGGCCAAAAAGGTGACTACTAAAGGACATCTTAGTTGTATAAGAATTTATCTATAAGTAAAAGATTTTCTGTCACTTAACTGCATGTTGCGCATATGAATAACTGCAGGTACTTTCAGGGCTGCATCTTGCAGTTTCAAAGAAAACTGAAGGCTTAATTACTGTTTGACTCCACTGTGTCGTCAAATGTTGTATTTTAACCACGACTCCTTCTCATGTTCTTCCACAGGGCACGTTAAATCAGATTGGCCGCATCTTTATTCTGTTAGAGGAAGCTGGTCTCAAGCCCAACCTGGGATCCTACTGTGCTGCTCTGGAGTGCATGGGCCGCAGTCCAAACTGTTCCCCAAAAGTCATATCAAGGTTTGTGTGCAAACACACACACACACACATACACACGACCACACAAACGAGAATCATCTACGAATATGTTTCTCCTAAAATGTATTTATTAAATCTGGCTATTGATCTGGTTCTTTATTGATTCCTGACCCAATTTTCTACGACTAAACAAGTTTACAACGTGGATTCAGCTTGTCAGAACGTTGCCAAATTGAGTGTAGAGTTTTTGTCAGCTTCACACAAACAATTTATAAAAACAAATATTCAGATCAATAATATCTTCAATCTGATGTGGATGCCCGAACTACTGATCCTTTGGAATTTTTATTACATAACCAAACAGTGTGACGCTATTTGTCTTATTTAGATGACTGCATGTCATTTTTTTCTCTGCCTTTCCGATGTGCGCAGAGAAAGCATGAGGCAAACCTCTGCCAGGCAGCTCATTTCCACCCACATTGTAAATAACCCTTAAAAGTTCCTGTCCACAGTTCTCTCTAGATCACTGCCACAATTTAATGGAACCATTCTCATGTTGTCACACCATCTTGCTGCAGATCTGATTTTGCAGTGGCAGCCTGGTATTTGCTGCCATGTGCAGACACTGACAGTTATCTATGAGCACATCTTATCTGCCAATCTCGAACCTGATTTGTTTTTCATGTAAGTTATGCATTGGTCACGACAATAACCAGAATAGAGAAAGGAGAAACATGGGGGGAAAAGTCCACACTACATTCTGACCCCTCCTCATCTCAGTACTGTATTATGTTACCGTATTAGTTTGATCGTTTAGTTGTAGTCAATCACTTGACACCAACATATAAACTTTCAAAGGAACAGAAGCATTTCAGCTCTTTTTGTTAAGGATTAAATGTTTTATTTCAGCAGCAATGTGGGACAGTTATGAGCAGGTCCGCCACCTGCCTGCTCACAGTAAAATGGTGTGCACCAAAAGCGTTTATAACTGTCATCTGAAAACAAGAATAAAATTATTTATAAGAACTGTGGAGAGAATATAGATACTAACATATCTGATTTAATGGTCCAGCGTCCACATTGTGTCTGCATCATCCAAAGTCAAACAGCAGAATGTCTCCATGTCTGAGGCATGAAGTACAGCTTCATCAGACATTTTTATATCTGCTGTGTTCAGTTTCCTCATTCAGAAACAAAAGCATAAATGTCTTTCACATTCTAATAATAAAACATATCACGCAGATTTCCTGCTTTTTACAAAAGTCTGTGAGGTTAGAACTGAAGTTCAGATTTTTTTTTTTTTTGCTTGGCAGGTCTAGGCTTAGTCACATTTCACATTATGTTCAAAATGGGGCATTTACTCTCAGCAGCCCTTCGTCCTTTTCGTCTTTTATCTATAACTAGCATGGTAACAGGACTTGTAGAGCCACGTTAAGCTTGACAACAACTTGGAAACACAGAGTAGTATTGAATTGACAGTTTTACACCTAAACCTACTGTGCTGCTCTTGTTAGGAGTAAAATACTTTGTTAATATGCTTGACCCACTTCTGTCGAACCTCCCTGTCTTCCGCTCGCCCAGGGAACCTGCTTAAACTAAAAGGTCTCAGACAGGGGCAGTCTTCATGAATTAAAGGCCTGTGTTCGTTGCAATTATCTTCATTTCAAAGCTGAAGTTTTCTGCTGCTAGAACAACCAAGAACAGCATGTTTAATCCCAGATTTCCTTGACATTTTTAACTTAATAAGCTGGACCAAGCAAAAAAAAAAAAAAAAAAATTGTACCACTGTGAAAATGGCAGACAGTCTGCTTATGGTATTATAGTCTATAGCATCCCAAATCTTTCAACATTAACATTTTAAATATAAAATGATAGTCATTATGGCCTGTAGGTGGATGTTTTTTGTGGTGCAGCCGAAGCTTTTGTTCTTGATGGCATTCTTTCCCCTTACATTACTTTTACATTTATTCTTTAGGTTACTTTGAAACCAGTGCTTTTACATTTTTACTTGAAAATTTTCTATCTTATACAGAAGTCCCTTGTACCTTACTTATTATTGAGTAATACGCGTGAGCACATCAGACACCTTTGGCACTGATGCAGGAACTGATATGCTCAGTGGTACACACCTCTGTTCTTTTGGGAAATTTTGCAACCAGGTTCGGAGTAGAGCCGGTTTTCTATTCCCACCCCAAGATTTGTGTTTGGTTCCAAGTCAGATTCAAAGAACATCAACAGTAGTTCAGAGACTTGCCACTAGGGGTCATTATAGATTAATTTTATACACTTGGGCATGTTTGTTCTGATGGATGCTATTTATGTGTGAGTGTGGTCATGATTTACTGGTTTGGCTATTTTTATCTTAGTAATGGCGCTTATTAAGTGGTGTGACATGAAGGTTTCTGGTTATATAAACCAGAAACTTATCTGAACATTTCTTTTTCATTTTGCTATTGATGTTGCTGAGTTTGAAGGACTAGCAGGAAAATAGGAAGTGAAAACATTGAGCTTGATATTAAACAGCAGAATAGAATAGCTTGAAACCAGTACTCAATGACAACGGTGTGTAAAATGCTACATATCTCTGAGTCTTGTCTTTTGTACATGAGGTTTATGGATACAGTGAGCTAACATCACTTTTGCTCCTTTATAGCCACGATGCCCTATTTTTAGGTTACCTCTTAAAATGCCAAGTTCAGAAGTTGTAGAGGCCAACATTTGCTCATGTTTTTTAATACTGACTGACATTTTAATTTCAAAGCTATTGTGGTGTTCCAGTCTCACTAATGAAAGCTGAGAGCTGTAAGATCGTGGCAGCAGTTCTGTATCGGGGGCATCCCTCAGCATAAAAAGCTCCTGGCGAGATGTTTAGATGTGCAATTAAAATCTGTCATGTTGCAGTTTTTTTTCATTGGTTTTTCTCCAGTGTGTGCTGTATGATATTTTAGGGTTTTACTCCCTTTTTTTCCAGCCAAAACACATTTTCCCTGGGATGATTGAACTCCCACTTCACTGCTAATGAAACATCTTGTCTAGATCTGTTGTGAAACCCAAGGTGTCTTCTCTGTCTCTTGAGAACCAATCAATGCTTTACAGTTGAAGATGAACACTTAATAATGTCCCTCTGTATGAAGATCAAAGCTTACAACACGTTGTATGTCATTTCCTTTGGCATGTCCTCATTGCTGATATAATTTTCAGCATTGTTTTTTGTTTTGTTTTGTTTTTGTTTTTTTGTTTTTTTAGCTTTTTTACTTTATTAAAAGCTGTGTTTAATATGTTTTGTGAGACACACAAAGCATGATGTGGATGTGGCTGAAAATATTTGAACAGTTCATGCTATGAGCCAAGTTCATGTATGGTAATTGATGTATGGTAATTGTATGGTTCATTCATGGTAACCCTGCTGCTTACTTTCAAGCAGTGGAATTAAAGTGGAACTATTCTGTGCATTTCAGGCTAATTTTGTTTTATTTCTGAGACCAGAAGGGCTGGGATTGATCTAGTTATTGTCACGAATCGCTTTATTTACATCAGACAGACTCTCTCCGTAGGCTGTCAGATCAGCCTGCGGGCAAAACGAGTGGATTGAGACTCTTCTCTCTCATTAAGCCCCGCCTCCCGCCACCGCACTACATCGGGAGCGCGCACCGCACCTGCTTTTGCCGTCATTGTAACATCTCATAAAATGAGGGATTAGGCTAATATGAACTCAATAAAAAAACAAAATACAGTGTCAACACATAGCATACAGCCCTACATGTTGGAACCTGAATCAGACCCTGAAAACGAAGTGGAAAACAGCAACCCACAGCAACGAATGCAGCAGGATGTCTCTCTTTGGTAAACTCACCAGCCATCGTTGGAAATAACTTTATCCGACGTTTTCCACCCGCCTGATGTATTTGTACATGCCCTTGTTAACGAGTAGAAGGTAACCAATCACCGAACCTTATCCCCCGGGACGTCACAAGGATTTCCAAGTAGAAAAAAAACTCATTAAAAAAAAAAAAAACTGTGTTTTTCGTCGCCATGGAAACCAAACGGAGAGAGTGCTGGAACTCAAACTCAAACTCAAACATGCGTTTAGGTGATAAAAAACAGCGCTGTGCACATGTCTGATAAGCATTCAACACTGTAACACTGTAGAAAGCTCAGAAAACTCCAAACACCATAATAGCACCCCTTTAAAGAAAAATACGATCAACAAAATCAAGAGAAGTAACTGATTTTATGGCAGAACAAGAAAGTGGAAATGGGGAAATAAAAAGGAAATAAAATGAGACTATGTAAATCAGTGTCCTGATAACTGCAAGTCTGTTCTGATCAGTCTACACATGACCTTCTGTGTTATACATTTCAATACTTTCAGTCCAAGCAGCCAGTATGTCATTGTAGTCTATAGCAGACTTTCTAGGTGACTTTTTTTATTTTATTTTTTGCAGACGCTGTCAAATGTGTCCCCCTTCTAGTGGAATCATCATTGTAACAGATGTAGTTCATTAGTGAGGAGCAGGTGGTCTATGTGCACTTAGTTGAGAAGCAACTATCTTTCAGGGTTAAAATGAGATTGCTTCATGTTAATTTCATTATTACAAAGTAGAACTACAAAAAAAAGAAAACTGGCATGTTTTTTTTCCAGTGGCATAACAGTAACTGAGTCATCCTAAAACATTTAGTTAATTATATTTATTTCAAATCTCTCCTTAATAAGTCACCTATGGAACAAATAAACTTACTGGACACAGATCACAGTTTAAGAAGACAACATGTGTTATGTATGTGTGTTTGTTTGGCGTGCAATCAGCTGATTGGCTGCCCGGGAAACAGACAGATCTCATGTTGGATTTTTTTTTTTTTTTTTTTTCCCGTAATTGGCTTTACTTTAGTCTTGAGTCATTATAACAGAAAAACCCATAACAGACAGTGGATTTTCTTTCTACTGTACCAGAACGCAAGTTGAATCATAGCACCAACTAAATAGATATTTTCACAATGGCCAAGTCTGAAATATACAGTGTAAACTGTGTCCTAATTCTGTTGTAGTAGGACAGCATTAGGACACATCATAAACTTGTGCCATAATGCTTTCCTACTAGATTGTTATTTTGTAGGTTTTATGAGTGTACTTCTCTGTGCTATGTGCAGACTTTGTCAACTTGTTTTAAGTGCACAAAAATCAGCTCAGCATTTACTGTGGTCAACAGTCCACGGAAGCCATGATGCTCAGTGTACACAACTGAGCCAGCTGTCAATGTAAATTTGATCAAAAATGAAAGTTTTAACTTATTATTTCTGCAAAAGAAAGGGTGGAGAGGATCTGATTCATAAGAGCTTGTCAGCTTAAAGCTCTGCCTCTTATTGAAATGCACTTCATCTGTAAGGCTGATGGTTAAAACTTGTCAGGTTTCATAAGGAAACTTGGAACTGGTTTCATGATGTTCAGTTTATTTATTCAGAAATGGAGCTTTTGTTCTTGTAAGTAGCTATAAAATGAGACATTATCACCCCTGTCATGTTAAGTGGCTTGTAGGTTGTTTTCAGACCACCTTCAGTCAAGTGCTGTTGCAGTAACCACACATACTGATTCTCCTTTTGCACCCCGGAGACATCACCCTATGCTCTGAGGTCCAATAGCGGGGCAGGTGGCAGAGCAGTAGGGCTGGCAGGGGATATCTGGTTGGTCCATCGATTACTGTAAACCGATGCTCATATGACATTGTTGTACTGCAGTGGTGCACTCCTGCACTCTCTGTTTCTTTCTTTACCTCCCTCATTGTCATCATTTTCTTTGTCACTTCATTTGTTTGCAGTCTGCCAGTTCCCTTTTCCACTGAGATTGAGATTAAGTCACCTCTACTTGGTCTTAGTGTACCAATTTCTTCCCTCTTCTCATTTTCTCTCACACATGCACTCGTCCCTTGAAGTTTTCCTTTTGTAAGTGCTGTGTCCTCCAGAGCTCTAAGTTCCCTAGAGTGCAGCAGAGCAGTCACCAGGCTGATTATGCTCTATCTGTCAACCTTTCTGCCCTCTTTGTTCGTATGGACCACACTCCCAGCTCTCAAACTAATCCTGTCTTTGTTCGGAGCTCTCTCATTTGCTCAGAGGAAAATTGCAAATTTCATAACCAGAGACTCAAAGTATGGGTAGAAAAGGAAAAAAGGAAAAGTGACCTCTTTTGCTAACTTTAGAAATATTTCCAAACAAGTACTTTGCCTTTTTAACAAGAGATATGGTGGGTATGGACAGTATTTAGAGCATCTAAAAATTTTCATTCGTTGTTGATTTATGGCTATTTGCTTAAATTATTTAAGTTGATGTTCTTCCTCATTAATGTACACACAGCACCCCTTTCTGACAGAAAACGAAAGCATCATTGACTTTTTTGGCTGATTTATTAAAAGAAATAAAACTAAAAAACAACATGGCCAGAGGTGCTCAGAACCTTTGCTGTACATTTACCTCAGGTGGCGTTAATTTCTACTGATCATACTTGAGATGGTTCCTTGGACTTGGTTTAGAATGACACACACCAGCCTGTATGGAACTTCACACTGCCTGTCAGAGCAAACAAGAGTCATGAGGTTGGAGGTTTTTTTATTTTATTTTTTTGCATGGACAAGACAGTTGGTTTCAGTGATTCAGTGATTCAGTTCAAAGATGAGTTTCACCAAGTATAGAAAGATCCTGGAACAAAATGTTTTCCCGCAGTGCTTAGGATCTCAACCTGGACTGAAGGTTCACCTTCTAAAAGACAATGACCCTAAGTGCACAGCTAAAATGACAAAGAAGTGGCTTAGGAATAACTCTGACTGTTATTGGCCCAGCCAGAGCCCTGACTTAAACCCAAGTCCTGAAAGACCTGAAAGTACTCATCCATTAACTTTTACCAACCAACCTGACAGAATTGGAGATGATCTGCAAGGGGGAATGGCAGAGGATCCCCAAATCCAGATGTGAAAACTCGTTGCATCCTTCCCAAGAAGATTCATAGCTATATTAGCTGAAAATGTTGCTTCTTCTACTCAATACCGAGCAAAGAGTCAGACTACTTAGCCATAAGATATTGCAGTTTTTGTTTATTACCGATAATCATTTGCAAAAATGTCCACAATTATTCATTTATTTTTTTAAATACGGTTCTGTGTGTACTTCATTGGTTTTAGGAAATGGCTACAGATTGACAAAGAGTAAGAAATATAAGGTGGTCTGAATACTTTCCGTATCCACTATATATGACTCAGTCTTTTGTTGTTCTTTTAGTTTCCCCAGTGATGTGCAGATCCCAGCTTGCCTCTGGTTAGGTTTAATAGGTTAAAGCTGCTGAGCTAGACTTTCCTGTAGATGCTAATGAGCATGCTGCTATTTATAACTGTCTTGAGTAAAAGGTCTACAGGGTGAAGCAGAGCTCTGTTGTACTCTGTGGTCGATGACAAATGAGTCTCCCTTACTTCTGTGCCTTGGCATTATCATGTTGGCCTGTAGGGGGCAGTGTAACCAAACATCCCCAACCAGACCCAGTCAGTTTGATTGTATTTATGATGCACAATATCACAGGTTTATTGTAACTGGATGAAATCAAGGCGTATGCAGCCGACAAACAATCTGCAAATGTCTGATGAAATATTACTTTAGACTTTGTAAAAATACAACACAAGTGCAGTTTGTGCCCTTTAAAACGATATCAGCGTGCTGTCCAAGAACATAAAAATCCATTAATAATCAACTCTGACCAACTTTAACACCCGAAACAAACTAATGGCAGAGAAATGACAATTTATTAGAAAGAAAATATTTATTCACAGCTCATTATAGAAATTATCTGTCAAACTGAGTTATGGAATAATCATTTCATTACATGTCTCATTTATATTCCACAAAGCAATTGCTCAGCGGCATTATCTGCATTCAGCAGTCCAGTCATGAAGACTCTGCTCTTGTTGGGAGATCTCTTGGAGATTCTGTTCAAATAAACATTTCACTGATGTCGTCAGTGGCCATCTGCCTCTGGATCAGACTCATTCTTTGAGTCTGAAGGCCTGTGATGCTAATACGTTAATTGTTATTCTCTAACTGTCGATCTGAATATTGGGCACACATGCAATGATCCTCAATGCAAAAGATCTTTCTTCAAGCTGCTGTCAGAGACTCCATACATTATGATTATTTTAGTATTATTGTCACATTGATAGAAAGGTCGATGGTTGTGAACTGCTAGCTTGTGATTGGACTTTAAACTCTGATCCAACATAATAATCATAATTCTCCAACTCTTGTATCCCAGGATAGGTTGGTATTGTGGCTAATGTACTGAAAATCAGGTATTATGTCTACATTCTGTTACAGAATAGGAATTATGTCCTGTTTTCCTAAACTGGATTACTTTGAAAATTCCATAAATTCAATTCAGCTTTGTTTGTTTGGTACTGATTCATGACATTTCAGTTGTAATTCAATTAAAACAAATGTTATATAGGATTCACTTTAGTCCAATTCATAATAATAAATATGTTCATATCAAACTGGCTATCTAGGGAAACTGGGTGACTGTAGGAAGGAAAAACTTATTTTTCACAGGAAGGAAAATGTCCAACAGAAGAAAACTCAATAAGAACAACCATCTTAATCAACTGTTTCATTGTGGAAAAGATGAGACTGAAGGGTCAACAGGCACCATAAACCAAGGATACCTTGTGGGACAAAAGAGATAAGCCCAAATGGACAACAACAGTGTCATATTTGGAGAGTAAAGAGGAAAGAGAGAAAAGTGCATGGAGGTATTTGGTGCATCATGGAACATCCCCCATCATCCTAAAGCTATTGCAGCGTAACTTAAGGTATTGCTAACCCAGTCGTCCCTATAAGCTTTTCAAACAGGAAGGTTTTTAACTAAATCTTTCTGTTTTGTTAAGGGTGTTTACTTAACAAACCCAAACTGGGAGCTTTTTTTCCATTAGAAAGGAGCCTGATAACCAAAAGCTTTACCTGATTTTGCTTCTGTTTCCTAGATGTTTAGAAATTCTAGGATCCACAGCTCATGGCAAGTTCCATCTGTGAACTAGACACGATAGTAATGCTGAGTATTATTTTTATTTCTGATAAATATCATGGATCATGATATCATAATGCTGTTAAAATGCTTTGTATTTCATGTTATCAAAAAATATTTAAGATATAGTTGTCAGTATGAGCTTGAAGTGTAGACTCTAAAACCTAATTTGAGGGTATTTGCATCCAAATTGGAGATAAGTTTAAGAATTATAGCTCTTCAATAAGTAGCTGCCTCTTTTTCAAAGGACCAAAAGTAATTGAACAGTTAACTCTCAAGCTATTTAATGGGCTCCATGGGTTATTCCCTGGGCGATACTTAATGAAGGAGGTAAAATTGATTTCAGTTGTGGTATTTGTAAGCAGCAACTTCTGGTAGTCAAAAGTGAACCCTATGCAGGAGTGCCAAAAATGGCAATTCACTTTTCATCCACTAGGGGCTCCAAAACAGTGCAAATTCCCACAGAGTTCTATTTTAAAAAGGCCAACTTCACAGCAGAAATAAACAAGTTTAGACATGCCTGGTTTAAAAAAAAAAAAAACATTTCAGGTTTAATAGGTCAGGTTTACTATCATGACAAGTGTAGCGAGACTTTTTTTTTTTTTCCTCTTTTATAACTTATCTGTTTAGAAGAAATTTAATCTAGAAAATCTGCATAATTGGGGACGTGTCCTATTGATTGACAGGTACTTGATGTCTGCTGCAAAAAGGCAGAGTCTAGCACAATCACAGTATTTATCCAGCTAAAAGACTGACTTTGCTTTAACCTACTTATCTTTATTAGCTGGTTAGCTCCTGTTAGCTCTGTTAGCTCTTATCTACAGGCAGTTCGGAGTTTGATAAATTTTAACCCTCAACCCCCACTCCCAGTTCACAGCCCCCTCTCAGCTCTACACTTTGCCCATTTATGTATTTTCCAGTAGCAACAGTGCACTCGACTCTGCCAAGATGGCGATGGTGTGGACTGCTCAAATAAACTTCACTTCATCTTTTCTGAAACGTACTCGTGACACAACACAGGCTCCGTCCATCTTTTATATGCATTCTATGGGTATTTGTATGCAGTAGCTCTGAATGCATAATATGCAATAGAAAGATTTATCTTCTGCAAAACATGGTGGAGTCAGTTATATGGTGAACATATGAATGACTTCCAATGGCTCTGGCTCGCTGGTGTTTATCAGTTATATGACATTAGAAAAAAACAACTGGATGAAATCTAAACTTATAGGGATGGTTTTTCTGCTCAGATTCAGCAAAGTTGATAGAATTTACTGATGGAAAATGGCCCAAAACATACTTTAAAATCAACCAAAGATGTTTTAAGGTAAAGGAGTGAAATTTTTTTTCCAGTTGGCAATTCAATTCTCTATGGGCTCCAAACTGGTGGCCTGCAGAGCACAAATAAAAAAAAAACTTTAATTGTCCAAGTATAACTGCAAATACCAGCAATATTTAAACATATTTAGATGGTTTAAATTCTAGGACTTAACCATCAGAGCAAACACAGAATTAGAGAATGAATCAGTTCATTGATGGCAACATGACAGCAAACTCTGCATCTGTCTGCCTTCCTTTTTTTTTTTTTCACTGAACTGTTTTCAGAGCTACTATCACATCTGATATTTATTCTTGTCTGATGATTTCTCTCAGCACTTTCTCACTTTGTCCTCACTTTCTCAAGTTTCATGTTCTCTTTGCTGTTTCTCCCACTTTTGTTTTCCCCTTTTCCCACTTTTTTGAAGTGGCGACAATGTTTCTCTCCAGGGAATGGACCAACAAGGTCGTTGCACTTCTAAAAAGAGCTAGAAGCACATAGTTTTAAGGTTCTTACATTTCTTTAAAAGCCAGAACTCCCAGGACAAACCAAACAAACTTGTGATTTATAGGTTCTGGGAGCAGTCCAATGACCTGATAGATTTCATCAACTGGAGGGAGGAAAATAAATTAAATATGATTACATACGATCAATTTCAAATACTATATCATATATTTAAACTGACATATACCTCACTGAAACACTTTTTGTACTGACTGTTTGTGTTTGTGTCTCTAGATGCTTGAACCAAATGGAGGAAGACGGCCTGTCTGTAGATGACCTGTTCAGCCGGTGTGTGTTTCGACAAGATGAGAGGGACATGCTGTTGAAGGCCGTACACACTGTAAGGCCCGACTACCAGCCCAGGTTAAACCTCCACACAAGCCAGTGCTCTTCCTCACTGGTTCAGGACTACTACACACAGGTATGATGGGCTCATCTCTTTGAGGCTTTGTTGGATCCATAGAAAATCAAAGGCCCCCTGTTCTGCTGACTATATTATAGTGGGCGTTATGTATATACTTTTCTTTTCAAACATCCTCTGTTTATTTCTGTTGATTTTACCTAACCTGACAATTGCATGCTAATGTGTGATAAAATGAAATTCCTTACTGTAGTAATTCAAATTTGAGCTCATATTACATGTTTTCTTTTTAAAGAGCTGAAATACACAAAGCGTTAGACTTTATATGGGTTAGAATAATTTCTAAAGCTGACTGTAGCGTACGTTTTGCCAGTTGAGGCCAGTTGAGCTAAGAAAGCTGTCAGAAGGCTCCAGTGTGACTACGGAAGATTTGATTGTCACCTCTTTAAAGCCAGACAGGCACTGGCCTATTTATAGTCAGTCAACTCTGCTTTCTAATGGGTCCTCTCTGTTTGTGTGGCCTGTCTTCCTCTCACCTCTCCTCCTTTTCCCACTTCCTTCTTCCTTGTGATTCTCACATGATTCATTAACAGCTTTTTGTACAGTAGTAGTATTTTTAGCTTCAGTCCATGTGCTGTTTTTTCTTTATTCTTCATCTGAGTGACATATTTTTGGTCCTTTCTGCCTTGTTGTTGGTCTCGTGTCTGAGATTGCTGCAAATCAGTTAACAATGTATTTTTATCACAAGGTTATATGTGAGACTTTGCCTTCTTGTGATAGGTGAAACAGGTCAAATGTGACTGTTTCAATATTTCTCACTCTGTTTGCATTGATAAAGGCAGTTGGATTAGTATCTGATTATGACTTTGAATTTTTGGCAGGTGTCCATGGTTTAAAGGTTGTCCAAATAACTGCCTCAGCAGATAACAGAGTAGCGGACTGGATGGTCTCTGCAGAGTTGTTGATTCAGTGTTTGCAGCAAACTAATTAGGACATTGTTTGTTGATATGAAATAGAATTTTGATGAAGCTGCAGATTGTGCAAAATGCCGTTTGATCTAGTTTCAACATGTCGTCAGAGAATGTTTAATGGTCTGATATTTTCTTTTTTATCAGGAAATTGGCTTCTACTTTTTTTCGCATTGCATACTTTGCAGTGTGAAGAAACTAAATATCTCTCACTTCCTAGTTCAAACGTTTTTTTAAAACTCAATTAAAATCTAACAGTTTGTTGAATTGAAGGACAATGGATGCCAACCGTATGTCCTATAGAAAATATCTTTGCAATTTGAAAAGTATTGCCCCATAACCAAGAATACTCTACTTAAATGTGATGCAGAGCACTTTGCCACCTTCTCTGTACCAGGAATGGCTGGTTTGTTCTTTTCAAAACCTCCATGGCAACAGTCCATTGCAGGAACCTCAAACTCCAGTCCTTGAGGACCCCTGTATTTTAGTGCTGCTCTGCTCCAATGTGTCTGATCCAAATTAAATGGATCCAACAGCTTGTTGTGAATTACCACAATGACTGATAAATTTGGGTCAGAGGTATTTAAGCAGAAAAAACATCTAAAACCTTCAGGACAGTAGCCCTTAAGGAGCAGAGGAGAGTTGAGTTGCACCAAATAGTAGGGCTGTGATGTTGGCTTCAGTCCCAATTTGATTCGATTCTGATTTTTTTGGGTGCCGATTCGATTTAAATTGCAGTTCTCACAATTCCCCAATATTACTGATTATTGTCTATTAAAAACCAAATAAAATGTACAAAACTGTTTTTGCTAATCATTTTTCTAGATTTCAATAAGGAAAAAACAGCACAGCTGCCAGACCATCATTCTGCTGCTATAATGCCCAAGAAGACAAGTAAAAAGATCAATAAAAACAATAAAAGTGACAAAAAAATTGTAAAAGATTATTTTTATTCATTTAACAAAAAAAATTTGATTTTAAAATTGTGAAGCAAAAAATCCAGATATTCAATTTTTCAATTCGATTTTCCCACCCTTACCAAATAGACTTCATAGATACATGACTAGTTTTGCACAGGCTATTAGTTATAGCCACCCACACACTGACTCACACAGAAAAAACGGTCATTTTTTATAACAGTAAAAAAAAGTTAAAGGCTAATACTGCACAAAATGTAAGCTCTCAAAACAGTACTGGAACCCTGATAATATGATGGGAGGTTGAACAACTCCATCTAATCTTAACTCAAATAGGAATAATGCTCAACTTCCATTCCATATACATATTAGTACTTACCTACCTAAACATCTCTTTAGACTAGTTGCAAAAATTGTGGATTGTGATTAATAGATTTAAATATGAACTGTTTGCAGTTGGACAAGTACCAAAGCTGATAACACTAAAACACATAATTTCTCTCATTGTCTCACTGGCAGAAGATAGCTATTCTTAATTCTTATCATGGCATCTTGTCTTTTTTTATTTGCTTTAGAGGGAACACCACACTTACCCGAAACTTGACTTTACGCAAGAAGAGCTCCAGGAGCGTTTCAAGCATCAGCTTTGTGTGGAGCAGGCCTGCACTGTCACCATCGACTCCGTGGAAGCAGTCAAACCAGTTACTGAAAACATGTCCAAAATGGTAAATAAACATACCCTCTACTTCTTTTCTTTCTAGGATCATCTTCATCATCTACGTAAATTCTTAAACTCAAACAAATGCTCCCCAAAAGCTACCAGAGCTTTTAACTTTAATAATAATGTTTTTTAAAGGAAAATGCATTTTTCCAAAAACTCAACTGTGCTACAAAGACTACACTGATTTATTTGTAATGGAAGAACATACAATTTTTTTTCTGCAACTTTGTACTTTTTAACACCAAAGGACACAACTTCCACTTATATGCTTTGAGTATTGTAAGTTTTTTTTTTTTTCCTCTTTTCTCTAAAATAGGATTTGAAATAATATGCATTCAAGCTTGACTTGTTGCATGAAATACCCTATTCTAGTGCTGTGCCATCTTTCCAACTTTGGCATTTACATTTCAGCCTGGCTTGTCTGCCTTTGCAGATGGACTATGTGGGAAGTGAGCAGTCTGAGAGTCCCTGGTGGTCAGGCAGCATTTACCGACAGCCAGGGCTGAATAATAATGTATTGTAATGGAGGCCTCTTGGGAGAGTGCAGAGTCACCTCTCCATCCGCAATCCAGACTCAGTCTGTGCTTCAATTTATTTTAACTATGGATGAGAGAATATCAAGCTATATACATAAAGTTACTTTTTTGACTTTAGCAACATCCAACACAGGTTGGATGGCTGGTAGTGGCAAATGGGAAAATAAATGATAAACTAACACATTGAAAGTTGCTTAAAACTGTTGTCAAACAGAATATAATTTTAGATTTAGATATTTATAAGTGTAATATATAGATAATTGTAAATGTTATAGAAATTAAGGCTAAAGACCCAAAATTAGTCATTTTATATCATTAACAGTTGCAGTAGCTTAAGTTAGCAAGTGAGTACCTCAGCTAAATTAAGCTTATCTTCAACTGCCAATGTACAAACACTATAACTAAGAAGCAACAAGCTTTTTACCTGTTTGCTGCTCTGAAACTATAGATTTATAAACCTGGTAGAGAACTTTACCAATTAAATACAAATTAAGGCAAATAGACCTTTAAAAGAAAAAAATTATTGTAAAAAGGAATCATTCCTGTTGAAGTTAGCAAGTATTTTGTTAAGCTAAGCTTTTGTTTAGCTTAAATTAGACTGGTGGTCTAATTTAACTACAGATTCAGCTACATCTGCAAAACTGCATAGATACGTTTAATATTTCAATGTAAATTAATGCAGATGTACCCCAAAAAACATTATCGTAAAAAGGAATAACTGTTGCCGAAGCTAACAGATCATTAACTAAGCTAAACTTAGCTTAGCTTTGCATTAACATTGGCTGCAGGGAAAACTATTTTCTTGGCTGAGACTACTTTCTGAGAAGCATGACTTGCCTATACTGTAAATATGATATTTTCCACAAATAAACTGATTAAATATAACATATAAATTAAGGTTGTCAGCTAATTTGCTATAGGCTGACTGTTACTCAGTATAGTTAGCCACTTTCAGAAGCAATGATAGCTTCTTTTCAGAATATCTGCAGTGAGATGAATTAGTGTACTGTCCTTATACAGCTCTTCCTTTGCTGTCATATAATACAGCATGATGTCCAGTTGGGCTGCTATCATTCAGATATTTTTCTTTTCTGTTGTCATATAGGGAGTTAAGTCTGAAATGATAAATCTTAAAAGCAACAGTCAAAACCATCATAATTTACAGTCACTATCAAAGCATTTTAAGAATACTGCTGTGCTCTGATAAATTCCTCACTTCATAATTGTAGTTTAGTCTGTTGTTAAATCATGACATGATGATGAAATGTTATCCACATAATCTGAAGACATTGTATTTATGATTTAAATCCTGTTTACTTGTACGATGATCAATTAGAGGGAAGTTAGAAGGGAAATGTTCCTGGAGCATGAGAGTGGCTTTATTCTTGTGGGCCAGTATTTGGAAATGTTTCCTTTTTAAAAAAGTCCCAGAGTGTATCTGAAAAATGGGGGAATCTAGATATGAAGACACTAAATTGGCAGCACTTCAGCTTGCTTCTCTAGTCCAAGCTTCCGCTGAGATGAGTATCAGTTTTCTCATCGAGCATTCCACAAGATGACTAAATTAATTATTGTATTTCCCAAACTGCTATCATACTTTAATCTGCAGCCACTAAAATGTGAATAATGAATAACTGTTAATTATTCATGAATTTAATATATTCCAAACTCCTATCTATTGGATCAGATGTTCTGAGAGGCCTTTGTGCTGTTAGTTGCAGGATTGTTTATTTTGTTTCAGTCTTTTTATTTTTCCCACTGTCATTCATGAGTTGGATGACTCCAAGCTGTGCTGTCTTTCAGAGGGAGCTGCTGGCAGAGCAGCGGATACAGTGGCAGAAGATCCTCCTCCAGGCCCTGAGGGAGAGCAAAATGATCCTGGCCAACACCAATACCAAGGACTACAGGCTTAACCTTTATCCCTATCTCTGCCTGCTGGAGGATAGGGAGTATGTTGACATTATGATACAGGTAACACCAGTCACCAAAATCAACCTATCACACAGTAAAATGCCAGATTATGATTTAACAGAGACTGAATTGAATACATTTAACAAATGGCAGCTTTATTTTACTGCCATATCTTACAGAAATTGTGTAGTGGTGTCACTGTTATATTTTCCCCGCTGTTTTCTGTTTTGTGTAATTTGACACAGCCAGTCCTGGAAACCACAAAACACAAATCAGGCTGCTGACAGTGACAACGGCTGGCAAAGCATCAGGTTTTGACAGCAAAGCAGAACATGCTTTGATCAGATACCTTGGCTTTCATCATAGACAAAATGCACAGGCTATGATGCTAATTCTGAAAAGGGTTTTCTCATTATGATGCCCCCGATGACAAAAGCTCTGGTTTTTTTTATTAGACTGAGCCAGACCTTACAAAATCCTCAAACTAACAGGAATTGTTTTGTTTGTTTTTCAATTGTCAGTCGTGTTTTTGTGTCTCACCCTTTGAGCTGTCCTGTACTCTTGTCCAGAGTGTTTCCAACATGCCTCCAAGCGGAGAGTCACTGAAGATTTTAGCTGGACACCTGGGGAACAGGGTCTACACCAAGTACTCTGTGCAACAGAAACATCAGAATCAGACAGTGGAAAAGCTGGAAAGCATTTATAATGCTTACACAGCTCTGCTGGCCAAAAACACGGAGGTAAAATAAAAATTGTGTTATCTGACTGATAAAAGTGATTTTTGAACGTGTTTATTACCAGGTGAAGCTGAACAAAAAGAGACATACAGGTGTAGCACTTCATTTGAATGTGAAACTAAAGTCAGAGTTTTAAGTCAGTGGGATGACCATCAGTGCTGTGTTCACTAAAACAGGGATAAATCCACCTGGATCACCTTTTTTTTTTTTTTTTTAATGGAATTACATTATGACACAAACATATGTCAGAAGAAGAGTCTTTAATGCTCATCAGCCTTGGAAATGTCACAAAATCATCCATAATGATTCCAATAATCCACAATGAGACAGATTGTAAACACTGAATAACCACCCCATCCAGTCTAACAGATCCACTTCTACCCTCCAGTCAACCCTCCCTCAGTATTCATTGATTTTCTTTTACTACTTCTTCACCCACTTTGTTATTCGTTTATGCACTGTGAATATCTTTTTTTATTATTATACTCTGCAGTGTAGGCTATTGTATATTTCCGAAAAGCTTAGTTAACACGTCAAATCTGCTGATTAGCTGATTTTTGTTGTTCCTGTTACAGTGACAATAAAGATCTGTAACCTAAAGAGGTCATCCAACACAAATTGCCCAAAGAACATGATATGTAGTAGTCAACTAGATTTTAAACGTTCGTTCGTCCGTTCGTTCGTCCGTACGGCCGTCCGTCCGTCCGTCCATCCGTTCGTTCGTCCGTTAGTTCGTCCGTTCGTTCGTTCGTCTGTTCGTTCACACGTTCGTTCGTACGTTCAACGCTGAATAATATATTTATATCAGCTTTTAGGGTTTTATTAGAAATTAGACTAAACATGTTAGGTCCTGTTTATGCAGCAACTCCTCTAAACATTGTTAAGAAGAGGATTGACAGAATTGATCTAATTATGTTATTATGTGTGATTTTTTTTTTTGCAGCTAAAAAGTCAAAACAGTTGTGTTTTTTTTTTGTTTTTTTTAAAATCAGCTTTGTTTCTCGTCTCCTGCCTAATGATATCCCGTTCAGTCCTTTTTGACAGTGTTTTATTAATGGCATTATACAGTCTGTGTCTCTGGCTCAGTGTTTTGATGGCTGCAGTACACTGAGGGAAATGCTAATTTGGTGGAAATGATAATGAGCAAGAGCTTGTTAAACTTCAGGAGTTAGTTAGATGAAAAGTTTGGTAAGGTTGTTTTATGTGAGGTATTTATGCAGCCTTTGTAGTTGAAAGGATGATTTTGTTATGGCAGCTTGTCTAAATACTCAGCTACTTGTCTTAAGTTCTGACTTCACATTAATGTGTTCATGTGTTACTTTTGAAACTTAACATATAAAGCAAGACTTGCTGCCAGGTAAAGTCCATTGTCCGTGTATAGAATAATATGTTGATGCTTTCGTGTTGTGCTGCAGGTGAACAACATCCTCCCCAGGGAGCAGTGGTACAAGCTGGAGATGGAGCAGAGTTCTGGTCCCACGCTACAAGGAGGCGAAACAAGCTGGCCATTCATAGTAACACTGGAGCTGGGCACATACTTGGTGGACATTATGGTGAAAAACCTCAAAATTAATAGCGACATCCTGAACCCTGCAAATGACAGGAAGGTCATCCCCATTCTCTACCACATGTACACCTTCCGCAGCAACCGCCAGGTACGGCTGATAAGAAAATTTTTGCAGGTTCTCACAAGGTGCTGCACATAGGGTGTTATGAAGGCACATGAGCGGGATTTTACCTACACTGAAGAGTCAAGACTGCTCATCCAGCTTCTTCGAGTCCCCGTCGGCCTTTCTGATAAAACCGTTCAAATCCCATTTTTACAGACTTCAAATACCTTTTATAGCATGCTAACAGGATTTCTGAGCATTAACTCCAACCCAAAAAGATCCTTTCAACTTAGATTTACGTGGAAAAATTGTTCAAGGACTCTTAACATTATAAAACACTAAATCTGCTCATTTTGAGGGTACTTAGCTGGTAAAATAACATCAATCATTCTGGATATAATCGTATCACCACTTACTGAGATTTATATATAATTAGTCAGAGTAGTTTGTGTAAATGATTGATCAAGATCAGTTTAATCAGTTGGAAAACTGACCTGCTTCTTAATTAGAAAAAGGCCGTACGAGACAGAAACAAAAAGAACTTTGTTGAGCACTTGACCTTCACTTTGGTCCCAAAGATTGCTCTAAAGCCTGTTACCTTGAACACTTGGGTAACCCTTCTATCCAGCGTGAAGCTCCACAGACTGATTTAGAAAAACCTTTTCCCACTGGTGTGAATTGGCAGCGGGAACAGCTGAGAAAGATGAATAGGTTTCAGGCTAATCCCCTTTTTTTTTTTTCACTGTCCCCTTAATTGGCTCACTGATTTGCTGCTGGGAGCCTGCAGGAGGATGAGGTGACCACTTTAGGAGAAAAAGACAAAACTGTGGATCATTTGAACTTGTGCAGTGACAGAGAGGCATCTGATAGCAGATTTAAATTCTTTTGTAATTATTTATCCTTCTTTCTTTCCTCTTTTTCTTCAATTCCTTCTGTCTGTGGCCGTTAGCCCATCAGGGGTGATCCTAATGATTTTACAGCACAGCATGAACGTCTGACTCACTGGAGCAGTGCTGAGGTGTTTCTGTCAGGTTACTGTCAACAAATTATAGCCTTTATATACAGTCCTACATGCTTTGGCTGTTTTTAGTTCAAACTAAACCACAGTAAGTTTGTAACATCAAATCTTTGGTGTCTGAGAAGTCATTGACTTTGATTCTCAGGCTTCTAAACAGGACTTTTAATTTTCAAATAAAATTAGGAATCACTTGGCAGGTTTTTTACATTGTGGCTTGTTTTTTTTTTTAATTCGACATCTGGAAACAAGTGTCTGAATATGATGCTGCTCTTATTTAAATATTTAAATAAGTGCTGTTTTCATTAACCTCATTCTGATTTAAAAAGCAAACTATTCCAGGTCTTTTTTTTTAGACATTAGCTGTATTTCCAACCCAGATCAGTTGCAAATCTTTACAAGAATTTTAAATGAAGCAAGAATCTGTGCACACACACACACACACACACACACACACACACACATATATATATATATATATATATATATATATATATATATATATATATATCTCCACATTCTTGTATTATGTTATAGTTGGTTTGTTTTGTTATATGGTAAATGGCACCAATTCTCCAGCCAACAGAAATCACACATTGTTGAATTAAGAGAGGAAATTTCGAACAGCTAATATTAAAGCTAAGTGCTTGAAGGAAAGTTCTGCTTGCAGCCCAGTTGCACATGTTAGTAAAGTGATTTCTGTACATCCTCATCTTGGTAAATGCTCGTTGTTGCATTTATGGGTTTTTTTTTTTGTTTGTTTCTATTCAGCTATTTTTATTTATAAATTGGAAATTTGATCAAGAGGTGAGAGAAGCGCAAATACTGCATTTAAATCTGCGTTTAATGAGCCCATCTGTTGGTTTGCTGCCCACCAGGTTGGCTTCATCAAGCCCCACCCCATTTTGACTCAGATGCAGCAGGAAGCCATGGAGACCAAGCTGACTTTCGACTCCTATGTGATGCCGATGCTGTGCCCTCCGGTACCCTGGACTGCAGTCAAGTTTGGCGCCTACCTGCTCACACCGGCCAAACTGATGCGTACAGTAGACGGGGCCAACCAGCATGAGCAGCTGTTGGAAAAATGTCAGGATCTTCACGCAGTGTTTGACTCACTCAACCAGTTAGGTAACTGTGCCTGGAAGGTTAATAAACCATTGCTGGATATTATTATCTCAATCTTCAATGATCGCGGCAGCGATAAGCTGGACATCCCTCCACCCATGTCAGAGGCCCCCAAAATACCCCATTTTAACCCTCAAGACCCCACTTACACAGCTAGTGAGAAGGCCCACATGAAACGACAGGTGCTTAATGCCAAAAAGAAGTGTGGCGAGATGCACAGCTTGCGTATGGATGCGCTCTATAAACTCTCCATCGCCAACCACATGCGGGATGAGATCTTCTGGTTCCCTCACAACATGGACTTCCGAGGGCGCACTTATCCATGTCCCCCGTACTTTAATCACCTGGGAAGTGATGTCACACGAGCAATGCTTGTGTTCGCAGAGGGAAAACCTCTCGGTCCCAAGGGACTGGACTGGCTAAAGATCCACTTAGTCAATCTGACGGGGTTAAAAAAGAGGAGCTCCCTACAGGGTCGACTAGAGTATGCCAACAGCATTATGGAAGACATATTGGATTCTGCAGACAACCCTCTAAATGTGAGTCTCTCTTTAGTTGGTCTGGTTTTTTTTTTTATCTTGCTGCTTTTTCATTTTATTTTTTCAACACTGGCTTCACTTGTTAAATTATACATATTGATAATTAATCTTATTCTTTTTGTGTAAGGGGGATAATGTGCTTGTGTTTGTCTTTCTAAGGGTAAAAAGTGGTGGATGAATGCAGACGAGCCGTGGCAAACGCTGGCCTGCTGCATAGAGATAGCCAACGCTGTCAGGTCACCTGATCCATCAAAGTTCATATCTCATTTTCCTGTTCACCAGGTATTGTGACAAAATAAAAGAATAATTTATATATGTAATGATTTTCATGGCAACCACCTCTCAGTTTCCGACCAGTACAGATGAAAATTACAAGGTTTGTATTTAGTGCTCTGAAAATCAGACAAAAATCTCACCGCATACTCTGCCACAGTAGCTCAGCTTCATTCCCATCTAATAGTAAATGTGCTTTTTGGTCATGTTTTATTGTGCAGCTTAAGAGGGAGAAAAAGACTTGAGCTGAAACCTTCCCAGTAATCTGGGTCCATCTTTTTGTCACCTTTTATGAACTGGAATAAAAAGCCTTTATCTTCTGACATCTTGACATGTCATGCTCCAAGATCTGACATCTGACATATCCTGCCTTTTCCTGCACAAATTGAAGCAGCAGCAGAATCGTTGAGATTAGTGTCATTGCTGGACAATTACTGTATTTGCACAATCATCTGCTTTCTGTGTGCAGCCTCTCTTTTGCAAGATATTCTGTTGTTTGTACATAATTTGCTTTCTGTGTCAAATGATATTAATAATCTCATGGAAAGTTCATGCCTATCACGTCTATACAGTGTTTCTCCGCAGCACTGCTTTAACCTTTTTATCTCCCTTTCTCCTCCTCTCCCTCAGGACGGCTCCTGCAATGGTCTCCAGCACTATGCCGCTTTAGGCAGAGATGTTATTGGTGCCACATCCGTCAACCTCACGCCCTGTGACGTGCCCCAGGATGTTTACAGCGTGGTGGCTCAGCAGGTGAAAAACACTTGACTTCCATATGTGATTCTGCATCATTTTGTTCCCCGTTCTTTAAAGTGTAAAGAAAAAAAAGGGAAAAAAAAGTTTGCACAATGGTTGCCAAGCACAATGCAGCTGCTCAGCTGTTAATATTCAGATGACTCACCGAGTCTCATGGTGAGTGACGGGCTGAGCTTCGAGAATATATTTGAAGTTTCACAGTTAAGGACTTGCATTTAAAAGTGCTCAGCCCACCGTGCTCTGCATAAGAGTTTAGAAAGAAAAGGCGGCTTGTATTTTAAGACAGAAAGGGTATGTGAGTGTATGAGGTATTAAAGGCTCGAGTTATGAGAAACAGTTAAGTTGTGATGTTCTGACATTTCAGTACAGGAGGACTCGGGAGTGAGCCGAGGACAGCGGTCTGCTCTTTTCCATCCAAGGGCAGTGACTGTAACTGCAGAGTGTATGGTGTCACTGTCAGTTTGCTGCAGGACTCTATCTCACTCTGGTTTGTTTACTCCTGGGCATTACAGTTATTATTAGATGATACCGTAGATGGTATCAGGTTGGGATATTATAGGCTACCTGGGCAAATAAATCTTGTTTGCTTGCAAGGGTAAGATGCACATTAAGTAAATGTGGCCGTAGCAGTGTTATTTGAGACCTACAAGCAGAGCTGAAGCTTAGAGCTGATGAATCAATCACGTTCTCTGGCTCAAACTAGCTACTAGCTGCCTTTTTCTTTTAAATATGAATTCCATCTGATAATTTAAGAGTGGACAATGAAATGCCACAATGGTCACTTTTATAAGATTAGATGCCTTTAAAGGTGGAGTGTGTAAGATTTTCAATATTTTCTAAATAAATTAACTAATAAAATAACTACAATCATAATAATTTTTTGAACATGTAGGTTCCAGTCTGTCCATATTTGATGCATTATTAAATTACAAGTTTAATTAATGACAAATGACAAAATGCACTTTTTTTTTTACTGGTAGGCAAACATTTAAGAAGGGTCTTTGTCATTAATTAAACTTGTAATTTAATAACACATCAAACAAGGACAGACTGAAACCTACATGTTTAAAAAAAAACTATCTAATTATGATTGTAGTCATTTTTTTAGTTAATTTATTTTGAAAATATTGAAAATCTTCCATAGTCCACCTTTAATGAATGCTAAAACAGATGACAGAATAACTGAATACTGGGATATGAATGAAATTGGTCACATGTTTTGCATTTCTTAAACTGCAAACCTTTCCGGGCATCTCAGGTGGAGGAGCTGCGAGCTCGGGATGCACAAAACGGCCTGAAGATCGCCCAGGTTCTGGAGGGCTTCATCAGCAGGAAGGTGGTCAAACAGACAGTGATGACTGTGGTGTACGGGGTCACGCGCTACGGGGGACGCCTCCAGATAGAGAAAAGACTGAAGGAGATTGATGAGTTCCCGAAGGTACGGCAGCAGAGGGGAAAGTGGCGGAGGTGGTGGTGAATGAGGGGGGTGGGGTTTCCCCTCACGCACAGCACTGTTTTATTTTTAGCTGGAAATCAGCTCTATGTGACAGATTGGACCTATAGCAGACGGTCTCCTATATGTGGAGCTCCGCTCACACCCTCTTCTCACGGTACATAATGCTTGCATTCAGCTCAGTTAACTGATAGAGACCACATACAGCCACATGTCATTTGATTGTACTGCTGGAGATGAATTATTTGATCTCTGGAGTCAGAATACAATGAGAGCGCTTAAGTGAGCTGAATAAAGTAAGAAGAGAATCTTTCAGTGTTTATTTATACCAGCATGAAATTAAATATTGCAAGTTTCATTTAGAGAGTTGAAGAGTGTAATCTAGAAATAGATATATATTTGATATCTTATGTATCTATTTATAGTTCAAAACCACTCCGCTTTGATTTCATTGGACAGAAGAGGGTCTTGATGCCTATTCTGTTTAAACCCACCATGACAGAGGAGTGGAAGTATTTGTTCTTCTTAGGACACTATTATTATCTTCCTGCTTTATGAATAATTCCTTACAATACTTGGAATTAATCTCATGGTCTCTATTGATGACAGAAGATTGTTGTAAATTACTTCTGCCTAATGTTCCTAACCATTTAAATAAGGAGTTAGATGGCAGTGTAATTTGGTGTGATTACAGGAGGGGTAGTACTGAAGGATGCGGCAGCATCCACTGTGTAGGAGATCATATTACTGTAATGGTATGAGGAAGAGGCCACTGTCTGTCCTGCAATCAGTTAGTTAGTTATCTGCATAATACTTATGATAGTGTAATAATGCTGGAAGAAAGCAATCTATTGCTTTGATTTAATCTCAGTTTAGACATGCAGAAGAACAAAATTGTGTAAATAAACGCTGATTCCTATGTAATGTTTTCATTTCCAGGAGCATGTATGGGATGCATCCCATTACCTCGTGCGTCTAGTGTTCAGTGGCTTAAAGGAGATGTTTACTGGGACCAGAGAGATTCAGGTCAGTTGCTGTACTGTACATCAAGTGCATGACATCATCAGAGTCAATACAATATTGCTGCTGTTAACACTGTTCATTACTAAATCCATGACACTGTTATTAACTCATTGGCTGCAGAAGATGTCTTTTATACTGTATCATTTCATAGTTTAGGTGCTGCCAATGCAAAGGCCTGGTCCCCTCTCAGCTTCTGTTTAGTTTTTGGCACAGTTAGGAGAAGTTGGTCAGCCGACTTGAGAGCCTGAGAGGGTGTCTGGTGACATAGGAGCTCAGAGGGATACAGGAGGGCAGCACCATTCAACCATCTAAAAGCAAATAAAAGCAACTTAAAATGGACCCTAAAGTACACAGACAACCTGTGAAGGAAAAACCAGGATGATATTTATGTGTGCAAGTTAAAAAAAAGCATACAGCTGCATTTGGTACGAGCTGCAATTGAGATAAAGATGACTGAGTCACCCCAAAATAAAGTGCATTGCAGTAATCCAGCTGAGTGGTTACAAGGGCACGGATTACTGTTCAAAAGCGCTGATGTGCTAGACAGTGCTTACTTGTGGTACAAGCTGCCTCAGATGAAAAAATGTGATGTAATTACTGACATTTCAAGCTTTAATTTCAAATCCATTTTAAAATCTCTGCTTTGTAAAATCATTTAAATTTTAAACAATTAAACTCCCCAATTCCTTCTTTTTTTCTGGAGTATGATGTTACCAGTACCTGTTTTTTTTTCTCCTTTACCCACAAGCACAATATATATAAAAATATAAATAATTAAAAAATAAAAATAATAAATAAAAATATATATAAAGCTGGTTCTTTGCTTGGAGTAACTCTGGAGCCGCTGGAGCTGATTGTCCAAAGAAGAACGCTGCACAAGCTGATGAAGATGATGGAGGATTCTTCACACCCTCTCCACAACACAGTGAAGAAACAACAAAGTGTGTTCAGTGAGAGGCTTCTTCAGGTCCGATGCAAGACTGAAAGATACAGAAGATCATTCCTGCCAGCAGCCATCAGCCTCCGGAACAAGACCTCCTCTAGTTAATTATTATTATCTACTACAATATTGAATTTCCCTTTGGGGATTAATAAAGTATTTTTCATTCATTTCATTTCATATTCATCACTGACGTGTAAAAGCTGTAAGGGGCAATACTTTCTTTTTCTTAGAAGTCTTTTATAGTACTTAACAGCTGATAAACATAGATATTTATTTTACATTCTTAGTAATAACACCTTTTATTTATTTTATTTTTTGATAAATGTGCTGTTTGTTAGATACCTTAACATAGATTTATGTGATGAAAGACCCGGGAATCGCTTATATTTTTGGTACTTCATAGTGCAAAGAAAAGTCCACTATGCTTCCACAGTTTATTTTATTTTATTTTATTTTGTTTTGTTTTGTTATGTTTATACAGTTTAAGTGTGCCAGTATAATAGATATTTGCACTGAAGGGGAAAAACTGGTAGCAGTCAGTCAACTACAATCCCATCACAATGTGGCTGATCCTGCAGACTGTGTGTCAGTATAGTTGCAGCTCTTAAATTAAAATCATGTTTTGATTCTCATCGGTAAATCTTTTCACCTAAAACAATAATAAGACATCTTTAATTCTCGTGCTTGAGATAATTGCATGATTAAAATCTGATATCATGACATGTCTAGTTTATCTAGAGTTTATTTTATAGATTTGCTAAAAAAAATGTTCTCTGTAATATACTCTAAATTTCTAGGTTCTTTCTTGGATCCTGCCTCATGAATAATCTGGAAATTACAGATAATTCATAATGCAGTTTCACAGCACTGACCTACTGCTGTAAATGGAAAGTGATTTTATTTTTATTAATGACTGGTGTGCTTCACTGCTACCTTGGCAACGGCCCACATTCATCACATATCTATTAATAGATTTTGGATGTGCACCTGGTAGCAGATTGTACATTATAGCCACAGGTGGAGTCTGGTGAGCTGATAGAACCACCACCCACTGCTCATCTACGTGTGTGTGTGTGTAGGTGTGTGTCCTATGGGGAATGTGCAGGGATGACCCAGTCTGAAAAGAAAAAAAATCCCTTTCACATATACCTGATGTCTGTGTGCATGTGTGTGTCTGCACCTGCTGCTTTTATATAGGTCACATCTTCTGGCTTTTCATTGGGAGGAGGTGAAGGATGAGTGGAGTAGAGAGAGCTGATCAATCCTTAATGCTGTCATCTCTGACCTCCCCTACGTTCTCTGAACATCTTCCTTGTCCATTGTCAACTTTGCTATTGTCTCAAACTTTGCATCCACTGTCTGTCCAGCCCTCCCTCTCCTTCCATGTCAGCCTCCATCAGTCTGTTGACTGATCTCGCCATCTCTCCAGCTACTGAGCTGTCTAATCTATGACTTTGCTTTACTGCTTGCTTCATTTAATTGTGCTCAGGGCTGTAGGGAAAGGGGCGGTGATGAATGAGGCAGATTTAAGTCCAACTGTTAACTCTGGTTTTGACAGCATATTTGTCATTCCGATGTAAGTGCACAAAGAGGTGCTTGTGGGGCATTAATAGTGCTTCTTTGCTTGGAAAACTGTGCCACATGCTTATGCAAACGGTCATGCTGCTCTTTTTAGAGCGAGCAACAATTTCTTCACCTGTTCCACAGCAAGTCTGCAACAGTTGGTGGGAGCTCCATGAGGCAGAACAGCCAAAAGTGAACCTAAATACTTGGATCATTTGTTGATGCGGTGATCTGTAATACTAAATATGCCATGGGATTGTCATGTTTTTACCTTAATTTATGGAGTAAGATGTGAAACTGCATTAACTGATTATATCCCATCCAAAAAGATATACATGGACACAAATGCACACGCAGAGGGAATGTGCAGATGTTCATCTCTTACTGACAGCGCTGTATTTTCTGACCATATGTTGCAGGATTGGTTAACGGAGAGCGCCAGGCTCATCTCCAAATCTGGTCACACTGTGGAGTGGGTGACACCTTTGGGTTTACCGATCATTCAGCCCTACCACCGTACACGCAGCCAAGTGGTAAGTTTCACTCATACAAAATGTCACTTTTTTTTGTCATTATTATGCTGCAGAACTTCCATATGATTTAACTGGGAGACAGCTCTTTAAAAAAAGCTGAGTTATTGATGTTTTCCTGTTTCTAGTTGGATCAGTACTATACCTTGTAGCAAAGCTTTGCTGTGAACATACTTCCATATGTTTGACAGACAGCTTGGCCAATTAGCCCGCCAACATTTAGCTGTGTTTTCTGAACTTCCTCATTTGACCTTTATGATGTTTTTCACTCTGTCTCAGCTTTCACAGCTTTCTCAATACATTTACATCTGACCTTTTCATACAACACTCTATACACTTCCAACATGCATGATACAAAAAACCTCATTCATTAATGTCTCTAAACATACTAATAATAGAAAACATCTTTTCTATTGTCCTGTTGCTTTTATACTACGATGTAATTTGTGAGACTTGACACAATTATCTTTTTATTGTTCAAATTTCTATGATGGAGAATAATGCTTTTGGTCATCACTATTACGATAATCATCATTCCACCGTGTCTTTTCTACACATTATATTTAGTTGAGCTTTTATTAAATTTCTAATTAATCTAATGATAAATGGCAGCACCAAGTTAGTCATGGACAATATGTACATACTACCATGAACACATATTACCCTAGTCAGTATGCCACTTCATTCTGAATTACAACTTAGGTATTTCAGATGTTCATTAGCTCAACTCAACTCAAGTGTATTTACAAAACACTTTAACACAACGCCAGCTGCAACAAAGTGCTGAACAGAGAAGTAACGCAATAAAAATGTGTAGATTGAGATTTGAATAGGAGTCAAAGGAATAAAAGATAAGTATGAGGAGACAAAGCAAAGATATATATATATATATATATATGTATATATGTATATATATATATATGTATATATGTATATATATGTATATATATATATATGTATATATGTATATATATATATATGTATATATATATATATATGTATATATGTATATATATATATATAT
>NC_136626.1:27392792-27475292 GCF_933228915.1 Telmatherina bonti
GGGACGAGAAAGTTGATTAGCTGAGCTTTTTCCAAGGCCTGAAAACAAATGAATGGATGAAGAGATTGAGACTTGAATGAGGCTTTAGCTTCTGCTTGACAGATAACTTTCATGATCCTCTGCAATAATTCTCTAATCCAGTTGCATCACTGAGCAACAAATATGAAACCGGCTTGCAGAAAGGTCACCTTTTTTAAGCATAGCTGGATTAAATTCAATCTCCCAGTCTCCTCTCTGCCTCTTAAATCCAAGGCCAATGTGTTTCTTTGAGGGTCGTTGGTAATTAGACTCTAGATCGAGTGGAAAGATGAACAGTGATGCACTGTTAAAGGGAAGCAAAGCTTGATAAGTGAAAGCAGCTGAAGTAGGAACACAACAGCTGTGTGTATGGATCTTTGCACTTTTTGTTTACTGGTTGTTTTCAGTGTGCGCATGGAGATGGGATACAAATGCTGACCAGTATAATGAAGGATTTTTCCATTGCTGAAGGAAGGTGAGGAAATTAGAGTCGGACAGAGTAGCTGAATGAAGCATGGGCATACATTAGGGAGGCTGCCTAACAGGATTGGGAGATGCTAATCCAATCAGAGGTCACTGGCCCAGATTCATTGTTTATTTTTTTATTCCCTCTTCCAGATAGGGCTTTGGTGAAATCTCACTCTCAACGGATGGTAGCGTGTGAGAGTCATCAGCTGGATTTGACTGGATTTGCGTGTTTATAGCATTACTAAAAGCTTGTGATCTGACGTCCGTTGTGTGGAAACAATTGAGTTTCTTTGGATTTCAGTGACAATTTGTTGTTTCCACAGTTGGGAACTGCTTAATTTCCAGAGTAGTTATTTCCAGTAGAAAACAGCAAAATGCAGTAGATATCTGTTGCCAATGGCAATCCAAAAATAGTGTGCAGTTGATAGATTATTAAAAAAAATGTTTCATAAACCTCGAGAGCTAATGTAAATGTAACAAGTCCACACACAAATCTTGGCTGAATTACTAGGTGTTGGATGTTTAACCACTCATGCACAAAAAATCCTCTTTGTAAGACCAAGACCCAAACTTGCAGGTGGACTTTTAGCATCTCAGCAGCCTTGTCACATCTCTTTGTTGTCATGTTAAGTCTTTCTGGTCACCGTGCAAATCTGGTTGGTGGTTCTGTTTCTTTTTATGATCTTCTGGCTCTCTATTGTCATCTTTAATCCATCCATAATGCTTACAGAAGCACCTATGTCAGATTTTTCTCTCAAGACTACTGTTTTTACTCTATAAATAGAGGATACGGTCTTTTCCTTTGAATGGCTCTCCATTCAAATTCTGGAGGGCTTCCTATCTCTAAATGTCGATGCGATGCCCTCCATGCCTCCTCGTGCTTTGGAACATGGACGAGCTATTCAGCAGGTTGTTTTGTTGAACTCACAGAATCTTGTGGCATTTAGCTGAACTAATCTATGTAGTTTTAGTTTCAAGGACATCCAACCCCCTACCCTAAAAAAGGAGTAAAGTTTGGAGGGAAATGAGTCTGGAAAAGGTCAGTTTAAGCCTTCTGAGACACAAGGTTTATGTCGTAACGTTGAAAAAGGAGCTCAGGTGATCCTGAAATGTGTATTAGCAGGTGATGCCACTCAAATGTTTTACATTGTGTTACCAAGCATCAGCTGATTAATGGGGATACCCCCATTATTTATAGCTGTTATATCTTTGACCCTCTGCATTGCAGCTAAAAGGTGATTTACTATTGGATCCTATATTCCAAAGCGAGGCAAGCCAAGGTTTCATCCATCACAGGCAGGGTTTCAATCAGGTCTTACACACAGATACACATATGCATTATAATGAACAGGGTTACGGTGTATTGTAGTGAACTCATTTCCAGCATGGCAGTTCATGATTCATATCAAAGGATGGTGCCATTTCTTTTCACACACACATTTTAAGACACATCCACAGCTGTGATCCACAGAGTTGATGTTAGAGAGAAAGGAAGGCTCCTTCCACCAGTCTTCCTCAAGCAATGATGGATGTTTCACCAGCCATGGCAGAAAGTAATAGGGCTTTTATCCTACTGTGCTAATGACTGTGTGAATCTATTCTGTTAATTGACTAAAACCACCAAGCTGAATGGAAGTTCCACCATCCACATAGCACCATAGCACCTGTCACTTAGTGTTAGTTTGTTTGTTATTATTATTGTTATTATTAGAGAAAGTTTTCATTTCAGTCTAGACTTTTTATTTAACAAAAAGGAAAAAAACAGAACCACAGAAAATGCACTTCCATGCATAGAATGAGTAATCTTTTCAGTATAAAATCAAACTAAACTACAGATATGACTACAAATGTGCCATAAACAGAAACATGAAATCTTTTGATATTAAAATGTTGTCCCTTGCCTGTTACAAAAGTTACTCGTGCTGAAATGAAGTAATATGTAGTAGCACACTGTGGTGTGTAGATCATTGTTTCTCAAAGCGATGTCTAGTTTATGTTCAGGAAATGAAGTGTAGCTTGATGACTTTTCCATTGCAGAATACTCCACTTGTTTTCCTCCAGTTGCTCCTGGATTAGTTCTGCACTTTATGTTGGTTCTTGGTGCATCTGTACAGCAAAGTGTTGTTCAATCAGCTTTGCTGCATTTGGCTGAAAATGATAAGACCAGTGACCCAGTGCTATAGGCAACCATAGACAGCGATGACATCACACAGTGTGCTTGGGATTACTTAGATAATGAACTGTCTTCTTCCTGTAGAGTGTATTTTACCTGACTTCTTGTTGTGAAAAAGATTTCCTTTCCTGTGGAAAGAATAGAGCGATAATTTGTTCCTGCCGTGTTTCCTGGAGGTTGATGTTGTTTCACATTACCGACCCCCATTTTTTTCCCCCACATTGTACCAGACATTTTAATTCTCCTGCTGTTGTGGGAGTGTTTGCAGCCATTGAAAGCTCCTGTTTTGTGTTTGGAGAAACAGTTTCAGATAGAATTGACACACCGGCAATCCACTACAAACCTTATATTTGCTCTTTAATAAAGGAGTAATAAAGGTATAACCCACACGTGTGCATGAATCATGCTTTTAGTCATATTTTAAATTACATTTGGGCCTCTTTTATTAGGTTTACAAATAAACACGAGTGCTCTTAAAGACCATATTCTTGCCACAACTGCCAAATGAAATTTTTTTTTTCTGAGCAGATTGGATACAGAAAATTATGTATTTTAAAAGTTAACATGACAAGGAGATGTTCAATGACTTTATCAATACAATGGTGGACCTGTTTCCAAACACCTCATGATGTCATTACAAGAAGGAAGTATTGATGCTTGGGGTTTGACCTTTTTGTCACTGCTGACTGTAAAAATCAATGACAAGAATCACTGAAATAGTACTGTGTACTTTTTGCTGAAGTGTGTAGTTTTCCCTTTTAATGTCCCCATCAAGGAGTGCAAGATTTTTCACTCCTGTTAAAAAGCTTTACAGCACTCAAGAGAGCTTGCTACATGAAATGTTTGCGTTCTTCTAAATGGCTGTCTGAATGGTAAATATGCAGTATGTCCATTTAGAGACCAAAAACAAGTAAACAGCATCACCTTAGAGTTGTGCATTAGCAGGAAACAACAGCGATGAGAATAAGATGACTTCCTTGAAGACGAGCTAAAGCTAATAGCTACACTAATGGGGGGGCCACCAGAAATGCAAAAATTGCATCTTTTACAGCAACTCCTACTTAATCTAACAACTCAGACTCTGCTGTAAATAATTCTACCAACTTGCTCATAGTTCCCACATAGTCTTGTATGTCGAGTTGGGTCTTGTCTAGCACTGAATCATATTGTGTGAATGTCCAAAACATATCACTGTGCAGATTATGGAAATGTTGCTCTTCTAATGACCCCCTTCAAGTTAGCTTTTAGCTTTAGCTCATTCACTGCGAAAGGCTTGAATTTTCCAAACTGAGAGTGCTATGATTGATGCTTACTGTGGACAAGATCTCCGATAAATACTTAGTGGTAGTGGTGGAGGACTAATTTGTGTAATGAAATATAAAGTGGGCCCCACACAGAAACAACTTTAATATTACAGCTATTTAGTTGTCGATCAGTTGTCTTCCTGCTTGTTCCAAAAGTACACAAACAGAGGATGTGCAAACCGAACTCATCATTGTGCCACCATGCTGCTTAATACATATTTATTATCATCATTTGTCTATTTGTAAGACACTTTGTTGCATATGACCTCAAAATATAAGAAATGGGTGAAAATTAGTCCGGTGTAATCAGCAAGAAGAAACACATTTTCTGTTCATTCATAATGCAGTGGGTTAATTTAGTTCTTAACCACGATAATGGTGTCTGAAAATACTTTGATTATTCACAGTGTAGATAATTGTATTTGCACCACTCAAATTAGATTGGACACATCAGCATCATAGAAGCATTCTCTAAGTGATAAAAGAAAAATGTATTCAGAGTATCAGAAGCACTTGGGTAGATTAGTGCAAAGTAAACACTATAATGTGATGTGTTTAGATTGACAAGGTGTAGGCAGCCTGTTTCCAGCTGTATCTCTGAGGTGATAGTAGCCTGTCTTTACCACCCTGGCATAGCTCCAGGGGTCAGAGAAAGACTGGCTTGCTACATATGTTTGGCAGCTGACTGCTTGGATCCTCAAAGCTCAAGAAAGAAGTATACATCCTGCCTGGGAGAGAGTGTAATAAAAAGGGACCAACATAAAGAGCAAAGTTCAGGACTCTCTATGACTTATAAAAGATGTAAAAACATATAATGTTTCGGACTTGTGGTTGGGTGTGTTTCATTTGTAAGGGTTAATGGAGCTTTTTGCTATTTGCTATGAATGGGCTTCCCCCACTCTCCATCACACACAAACAGGGCGTTGGGAAGTGGCTACATTGTACTGGGTGGTGAGAAAGGCCATCAAAGTGATGTCCAGTGGACCTGGGTCTGGGCTGGCCTGGTTGAGAAGGGAGTGCTGCTGGCCCTGGGGGGTTTTAGGTCAGCTGCATGTGTGGGATGGTGGGGGGACGCTGGGAGTGGTGGGCAGTAATTGTGGGGGCCCTGATCGGGGCCCTGATAAGGGGAGGAATCAGAGTGAAGGAATTTAGGAAAGTGAATGGGTGGTGGGCTAGGGGGGAGTGGTGGGTGTATGTGGGGGGTATGTTGGTTGTAGGGGGGTGTGATGGGGTAGGTGTGGGTATGATGGAGTGTGCTTGTGTATAAGAAGGAGTGTGAATGCGGATGGATTGGATGGTTTAGGGGGGTGTGTGTGTAGAGTGGAGGTGGGGTGGGGGAGTGCGCAATGGGGTGTGTGCGTGAATAAAGGGGGAGTATGTAAGTGGGGGTGGGATGGGGGGGCTGTTTGATGGTGTGTATGGGTGAGTAGAGGTGGGTGGAGGAGGTGGGAGGTGTGGGCACATATAGGGTCAGTGGAGGGGTCTGTTGGGGTATGCGTGTGTAGGGAGGAGTAGGTGAATGGAGGTGGGGTGGGAATGTGTGTGTGTGTGTGTGGATAAAGAAGGGAGTGTGTGAATGGGGGTTGAGTAGGGTGGTGCATGTTAAGGGGGAGCTTGTAAGGGGGGTTGTGTTATGAGGTGTGTATGGGGGAGTATGTGAGTGGGGGCAGGGGGTTAGGGGAGTGTGAGATGGAGTGTGTGTAAGAGATGGGGTGGGTAGGGTGTGTGTATGTGTGTGGGTGTGGTTTGACGGGGAGTCTTGTGCCCGGGGAGCGTGGCCGGTGCGCTGGGGTGGGGCCTGGTTGCCGCTCAGTGGTTGTCTGGAGATCCTGGCGCTGCTTTGGCGTGGGCTGGGCCCTCTGCCTGTGGGGGTGGGGGGTGCTTTTGGGCTCTTGGGGCTCTGTCTGCCCTGGGCGGCCGGTGCCAGTTGGAGCCGGTCTTCACCGGTCTGGGCCCACTGGGACCTGTTCCCCCTGATTGTAGTGGACTCTGGCCAAATATCTAAATCGGATACAAAAACGGGTATTCAGATCTGGTCCTCAAATGCCACAATTCTGCAAGTTCTTCAATATATCCCAGCACCAACTTACTTTACTTAAATTAATGAGTTAGTCTGCAGAACTTCATGGGCTGTTGGATCCATTTAATGAGGGTCAGGTATTTCGGTGCATGGATACACTGAAAACAAGCAGGACAGCGTTCTTCACGGACCGACTTTGGACACTTCTGAACAAAAACACAATACAATTATTAGCATAATAATTATTAATAATAAGTATTATTAACTCATTGCTTCATAAAGTTTACAACATCTGTGTTAATAAATGAGTGTCTTTAACCATGAGCATAGTTTTTCTCTTTGAGAGCAGCCTTCCATGTTCAAATGCTCAAACATGGTAGGACTCTCCCTTTGATTACATCCCCAAAGGTTTTGCTTGTATAACTTTGCACCTGCTTAGCAATTTAGGTGTATTCGTGTGCAAATGTCCTGCACTGTAGTATTTCTCCTTTAAGACACCCATATATAAGGATGGATGGATGAATGGATGCTCTTAAGGACAGAAGGTTTTCGTTTTTTAAAGATCTTCTTTCAAAGAAACTATTTAGCATGTTGGAAAAACAAATTCATGATACAATTTTGTCCTTGAGCCTTTGATATCTGTTGTTTGAAGCTAAGTAAGCTTTGATGCTCCAGAATTATTTTTTTTTAAAAAAACTGTTTCCAAGCTTGGTGAAAATGAAGTTATACGACTGTTTTCCTTTTTATATTTTGCAATTGGAAAGAAATAATTATTTAATTAGTTGCACTGTGCTACACAGATATGCTACTTTTTTATTCAGAAGCTGCGATTCATCATAAATTGAATGTTGAAGTTTGAATGTTTTTGTTTTTGTTTTTTTAATTTAATTTTAGTGGTATGTTTTTTAGGTTACTAAACAGCTTGTTTCTTTGTCTTGTTTTTTTCTGCAGCTGAAGAGTTCCATGCAATATATAAACCTCCAGATCAGCCATGACACAAAAGAGTAAGTCTTCCTGCTGATATGATCGCTCCCTTTTCCACTCCTCCACTATCGTAGCAGTGCTGTTAGATGTAGTGTTGCCCTCTTCCTTCTGTCATGGCACTCACTAACATTCTGAGCTGAAATGCCACCGGTTAGCTTGATATTTGTGACGTGTGAAAAGAGCAGAAGATACAAGGTGAAAGAACAAGTGTTTACTGGAAGTCTTTTTTTTTTGTGTTGGGATTGATTTTGTGTTACATTTTCAGTCAAATGTATATTGAAAGTAAATTTCTCTTCAGGCTGTCATGTTCACATCAGATACACCAAAACCTTGTCACCTGTAGATATTTTCATTAATTCCTGCTCAGACCCTGAAGAGGCTTGTTTAAATCTATGCATCAAAAGTAGATTTTTATTCTTTTATTCACTTTTTTAAACAAGGAACTGAGACCCCAGTGCGGTTATACTTCTAGAGGATTTAGTGTTAATGAATTAAACATTGTTTATGTTACAAATAATTCATGTCTTTTAGATATGGATTTGTCTGCAATATTTGTCTGCAATACAAAATATGTGGGAGAGAAAGAACGAGGCAATGTGAAGATGTAAAAGTGGACAGAGGCAAAACGAGACAAAAGAGTGACAGAAGTAGAATGTCGAGGAATGACAGAGTTAGAGCCCCGGAGATGCAGATGATGGGGACTGACAGCTGTCCCCTTCAGTCTGACATCTACAGTGCACCACAAATCCAGCTGCATGAATATGAAACACTAACCACCATAGAGGCAGGTTAGAGAAAGTTGCAAGTTAAGCGAGAGGAAAAAGTTGTGCCTGAAATTTGAGGTTTACTGTCAGTGAAAACATCAGAGTTTGACATTCTGAGTAAGACGCGACACCATCCCCATGACTTTTTTTTTTTTTTTTTTTTTTTTTTTTCCAGATCCACTCAAAGAAGTAGTTACACACATAGGTTCTCTATATACTCTAAAGAATAATCCAAAATGTAGGTTTTTTTTTAAGTAAAAGCAGGTGTAATGACATCTTTTATTATGTCATTCTCCCTCCCTTCTCCCTCTTATGTTTAGAGAAGAGCTGATTATCAGAGTCTAACCAAATGCATTAAATGGGAAAAGCAAAAGCAGTTTGTGTGATGTATAAGGAAAAGTGGGCCTGTTTAGTACCTCTGGCATATGTGTTGTGTCTATGTGTGTGTGAGGGATTCCAAAGAAAAGGAAACAAGAATGTCCTTGTTATATGCATCGGTTGCTGAGAATTCTTGCAAAGAAATATCCGAGAATCTTATTTTTGCGCTGCTCATTCCCAGAACAGCCAAACTAAAAGCACTTCGATAAAAGTCTAACACTTCCAAGCCAAAAATAAATCGGACAGACGGAAAACAGGAGTGACAGACAGGCGTGGCATGTGCCTGTGTGTTTGTGTTTTAGCTTTGGGTTTAGCTTGAGCTCTCAGCTCTCTTTGCATTTCCATTAGACCAACGTTCTGGTCTGTGGCAGCCCAGAGGATTTGAATGGCACAGGCTCAGGGTAATGCTTTCTTACTTCCGTTTCCATTAGCACAAGCAGCAAAGTTGCATTTATATTCAATTCAATTCAATTCAATTCAGCTTTATTTGTATAGCGCCACTTCACAACAATGTTGTCACAGGGCACTTTACATACACATCATTTCAAGCCAATTCCTAATATCCTATAGTAGAAACCAACTGATTGCATCGAATCATGACTTTGATCCAATCCGCCATCCTGAGCATGCACGCGGCGACAGTGGGAAGGAAAAAACTCTTTTAACAGAAAGAAAACTCCGCCAGAACCCGGCTCAGGGAGGGCAGCCATCTGCCTTGACTGGTTGGGGTGGAGAGGACAGGAAAGACAGATCAACATGTACAACTGCACTTATTCAGGAAGACCTGCGGAAAAAGGAGAAATAAGTTGGAGACGGCAATATTGGCATATATTTATACATTAATATATTAGATAAATCGACCAAGGTACTTCTCAGTGCATCAGGTAACATCCCCATTGCCACATAATCAATGGTTGGCTGGACTACCCATAACTATAAGAGCAAAGAGCATAACTGGACAGTTGGGTCACGTACATGCAGACTCCAACTCAGGAGATGCTCATATCCTAACTATAAGAATCATGAAAATATTTTGCAATATTATGCAGGTGGAAGAAGGCGGTTCCAGAAACCTGTTTTAAATGTGAGCTAAATAACAAGTTCTGGTCAAGAATGACTCCAAGATTTTTCACAGTGGTACTGGATGCCAGATCAATCCCATTCAGATTAATTACATAACTAGATAATTTTGCACAAGTTTTTTAGGCTTGAAGATAACAACCTCTGTCTTGTCTGAGTTTAAAAGGAGAAAAATTCCGAGTCCTCCAGGTCTTGATGTCTGTAAGACATCTTTGTAATCTAAGAAACTGATGTGTTTCATCTGGCTTCATGGAAAGGTAGATCTGAGTATCATCTGCATAGGAATGAAAATTTATACCATGCTGCCTGATGATATTACCTAGAGGAAACATGTATAATGTGAAAAGTATTGGTCCAAGTACAGAATCCTGAGGAACTCCATGACTTACCCTGGTGTGTGAGGAAGACTCATCATTTACATTAACAAACTGAAATCTATCAGGTAGATATGACGGGAACCAGCCCAATGCGGTCCCTTTAATCCCAATAACATGTTTCAGCCTCTGTAGCAGAATGTTGTGATCAGTGGTGTCGATTGCAGCACTGAGATCTAAAAGAATGAGAACAGACAGAAGTCCTTTATCTGAGGCCATGAGAAGATATATGAATATGAATGTGATATATCTTCAGACACATGCTTTGTGTAATGAGTAGTTTAATAAATATAAAAACATGAGTAAATACTTTGCTAAAAACATACACAAGTGACGGCATGGGATCATTTTCTAAGAACAGGCAAATCACAGCTGTATCCGAGTAATACAGCGGTTTCTTTATAAGCGATTAAATGAAATAAAGTACATGCACACTTAAAGCATGATAGAGGCCCGATCCTGCTTTACAGTTGGATCACTAAAGCATTTACTCCATGTCAGGAATATAGGGTTGAGTTGATTTTCTTAGGTCTCTCAGTTGGGCTGAATCCAACAGCACGTGACAGGAGTGAAAAGATTAATTATTTTAAAATGGACTGCAGTAATGTCTGACCCACACGGAGTCCCAATGAAAAGGTTCAAAGGAGCTAAAAGCAGCAGTGAAGAATGCCGTTGATTGTGTCATGTTTACCTTTTGTTCCAGTCTTTTTCTTTTGCTTTTGTTTGCCATCTTTTGCTTCATAAATGAGCCGATTTACTCAGATATTTTTGTGAAATTTTATCATCTGTTTGTTAAGAATGATGGATTTTAAGCTCAGAAACGGTGATAACTAAGCAGTATTTGCAGAAGGAAATGGAGAATGATCTAATGTCTTCATGGAAAGTCCAGTCCAGTCAACGTTTATTTGTCTTTAACTTCTCTGCTTGGTATTTTGTGCCTTTCTAGGCGACCAGACACAGTTAAACAGAAAAATGCATTTCCACCTAACTTCATCCATTCTTTGGACTCCACACACATGATGCTGACCTCTCTCTTCTGCTACAGGTAGGCTCTGACTCAGCAAAGCAGTTGGTGCTAATATGACTGCATGATGTGAAACAGCTTTGAGAGGGGACCGCCTTATCCTAAATATAGTTATCCTGTTAGATAGGCATTTTACAAATGAACCCTCATCATCCCCTCACATTGTCTCCTTATATCTCCTCACAGCGCTGGACTGACATTTGTCTCAGTTCATGACTGTTTCTGGACTCACGCTGTCACCGTGGACACCATGAACAAGGTATTGCATCACGGCATTGTCTTTTCTCCCCCCTTGTCCTGGTTTCTTCCCCATTCCTTATCCCTATCATCAGCTCACAGCTGCTTCCATCCTGCCCGATCATCCCATCTTTTCTTTTAATAAATCTAAAGAAGACCTGTGTGATTCAGAGCTTTGATCTGTCTCAACTTGATATTGAGTTTTTCTTCACAAAATAAATGAATTGTGTGTTTTTTGGAAGCACTTAGAAACTAATCTTGCGTTAATGTTCACACAGACGATGCAGGTGATGAAACCTCGAGTGCTGCGTGTCGGACTTGTGCTTTTACAACAGAAACTCCTGCTTAGTTAGTGATGCCACCAATGCAAAGCTTCCAGCTTTCCCTGCCTGGGGCATTTCCAGGCTGCAGGTAGCAGACAGAGCCTGTTGTGCTGAATAAATGACTGCCTGCCCCTGACTGAGACATAGCGTAGAATGAAATGGATCAAATTACCTCAAAGCTCCAATTTTCCATAGATGTAGCCCCAAAGCGCAGCCACAGTCTTACGTCTTCACCCAATCTTAGAGATGTTATAACCAATGAAGCAGTTTCCTCTCACTACATTTCCTCTCTCATATTCTTCTCTTGATGTGTGAGTGCATGCCGCCCTCATTACACAGGTAATTGAACACAGCAGCACAGGAGAAGGTTATCAGATATCATAGTCAACATCTGAGCACATAGAAACAGAGCCTCGGTTTAATGCTAACCGATCCGTCTCCTCATCTCTATCTCCCTCATTTTCTACACTGGCAGCCTGTCTGGAGTGTCATCCTGAGCAGGATTCGCTGTGAGATGCACAAACACATCAGAATCATTGAGAATTTGTGAGGGAAATTTTACTTAAGCTGCATAAATCATTAAGGCGGTGAGATGAAAAAGCTCAGGTAAACCTCCCTGATTGCTCTGCTGATGCAGGCGCAGCTGTGGATTTAAACCACTGGTTTCCTGCATGCAGACACAGTTACTGTGTTTTTATTCAGCCATGAAGGATGTCACTGTGATTACCAGTTTGTCTCTGGAGATTTTAGGCAATTTTCCAAAACTTGATGGAGATACTAACTTAAAAATACGGTTTTACTGTTTAAAGGCCTTTACACAGCGGAACCGATGTCAAGAAAAAAAAAAGTCAAGAAATTGCAAATAATTTGGAGGTGAAGTATCAACGTTTCTGTCTTTGCACACAAAGTGTGGCTCGAAATTGTGGATAAATCATGAAAATTCTAAGACGAACTCACAAGATGGCAAAATGATTCCACATCAAACCACGATGCTGAAACAGACAAGACAAAAAGAGGCGCTGGGTTGCAGCTAGCGGCTTGCTTTAAGTAGCAGAGGTGAAATAAGAAAGACACTGCCATGATGATGCAAAGTTTAAATGAAATGGTAACAAAAGCGACTCCAGTCAAGCTCACAAGCTGTGATCTATCAGTCAAAACACCTTCTCTGATTGGCTGATTATAGATCTATTGGATGCGGATATAAAAAAATAAAAATCAACTTCAGTTTGAAAAAAAAAAAAAAAACTTGCAAAATCGCTGGATAGAAGTTGATCATGTGAACGTTCACATTGACTTTACACTGATCCGATAAAAATGCTGCCGTGCAAAATGCAGGATTTGCTGTAAATGAAGTTGACTTGATAAACTGCAGCAACATGTTCTGAGCCATGTGTTGGAGCTCACTGTCACGTCAACACAGCAAATGATGAACAAAAAAAAACACAAAATCCTTTTATTTCAGGTCTGTTTTTATTTGTCTGTAATTACTAAAGTCATCTTCATAAAATATGACCAGCCGGGAAAATGACTAAAAGTTTTTTTTTTGTCAGCAGTGAAAATCTTCCTGCTAGTCTTTTTTTTTCTTAGCAATCAACACAGTTTTAATGCACAAACACTGAAGTAAAGAGATCTGGTGACAGAGCTGTGCTTGCCGTCTCCTTTTCATTTTCCCTTTCACCTCCATCCATCGTCCACCCGATCATCTGGTCTGAACATCCTATTGATCAGTCTGACTTCTCTCTGCTCCGTCTTCCTCCCGACAGGTCTGCCGGGAGCAGTTTGTCACCCTGCACAGCCAGCCCATCCTGCAAGAGCTTTCCAACTTCCTGCTTCGGAAATACTGCACCTCAATCCCGTGAGTTTACACACCTGCATGCAGGAAGACATATCAAACAGATCTGATGAACAACGCTGTAATCAGCATCTTACTTTTCATGCTTAGTTGCACAGATTTGTAGTCTGTCTTCTTTTTTTTTTTTCTCATGCAAACCATCACTGCTGTTTACCATGTTTATTTTGCTCTTGTGGACGTTTATGGTACCAACACAACAAATCATGCATTGCATGTTTTTCTGCAGTTAGATGCTGTCTTACTGGCCTCAGGGTGGGTTTCAGTCATCATCTGTTGGTGTTTTGTCTGTTTGGGGATAATTGGACACCTTTTCCACAGCCTTTACTCCACAGCGCCTCTTGCTTTCTCACATTATTACCATTACTAAACTTCACAGAAGCTGTCAGTAGGCAAAAGAAAAGAGGACGTATGGAGCTGCAAAGACACTGACCAGTTTGTTTGTCACAGTATGAAACAGGCATCGAGTTTCTTGTTATATCAGTCAGACCTGAAATTAACTGGAAAGACTGGAAAAGAAAAACGTTACTCCTTTTAAGTAATGTGTTTTCTCTTTCAGAGTTGTGCACGTGTACAGTTTGACTCGATAAGTTTGTTCCCCATTAATCTGCTGCAGGAGAAATAATCCTCTGAATATTATTAGACACAACCTTTTGGGTGAGAGATGAAACATCTGGAAGAACCAGTTGTTTTTATTCAGCTTCTTACAAACAAAGACTCATCATTAAGATTCATTCAGAAATGGCAGCGACGTAAATAAACAGCCAGTTTTAAGCAACATGCTCACATGTAAGTCCTTCATACAAGCCTGCAGCAGTTCTTTTGCACTTCATGCTGAACACCAACACACACTCCAATGTGTTCCTGAAGTCCTTCCAGTTTTTATGTTTCTACTTTCCTCCTGTGTGGCAGGACTGAAGCCAAGAGCAAGAAATATCAGGAGTACAGGAGGCTGATGTTGCTGCTAGCCAAAGTGCCCCAGACAGGTCAGTGTGTGTGTGTGTGTGTGTGTGTGTGTGTGTGTGTGTGTGTGTGTGTGTGTGTGTGTGTGTGTGTGTGTGTGTGTGTGTGTGTGTGTGTGTGTGTGTGTGTGTGTGTGTGTGTGTGTGTGTGTGTGTGCGCGCGCGCGCGTGTGTGTGATGTGGCTCTCGCTTGGGAAAGGGAGCAAAGCAGATAGTTTTTCTTCTAATTGGGCTGCTCGTTTATGCCTGTAAGAACTTTGAGGTTAACGTTGTAGCTGACAGAGGAAGGAACTATTTTCCTGTGCAGTTAAATGTTTTAGCTTTTTCTAGATCTACTCCTTGTCTTCAATCTGTTGTCAGGATTTGGTTTTTCTTCTCAATTAAAGAGTAAAATATTGAATTTGGTCAGCTCATGCCTGGAGGGGCGTCGTCTTGTCGCACAGACATGCTGAGCAGAGGCGATGCCTCACTCTGTCCATCGGTCAGGTGGATGCGGGCTTTGCTGTTATGCAACCCTTTCTCTCCGTCTCCATTTGTACCGTTTGCTTGGCACCGACAGCTGGCTTGTGTAAATTGATTAATGTTAATTGTGTTCCTCACTTGCATAATCAGCTTATGTTGCTGAGACCAGTCAGGTGTGCATCTCAAGAGGGTGACCCTGAAAGTCCACTTGTTTATAGGCTGACCCACAGAATGTGGACTTAAATCCATTTATTCTTTACAACAAATGATCTGGAATTATTATTAAAATGGATGGATCAGGATGGTGTCAAGGTGTCATTCAGAAGATTAGCTGAGGTTTAAAAATAAAGGTTGGAAAGGAAACAAAACACTGTGGTTTTTACAAAATACCATCATAAAAACACTGTAATCATCCTGCATATCCTCAGAGTTTAATGTGATACAAATGAAGGCATGTCACACACACATCAGTCCGTGTGTTGCTAAAATAACACATATTCTCATAGAAAGAAAAAAGTAAACACTGCTGATTTGATCCTCCTGCTGCTGGTACTAATGTCAGCTGCATGTTATTGAGGGAAAATTAACAACAGACTTCAATTTTCTGTATCAATACAACCTGTTATGTGGAATTGGGTTAAAGTGCTTATGTCAACATTTTGTTTGCTACTTTAAACTTTTCAGTCTTCACATTTTAAAAGTCTTTACTCAATAATTCACGCTGCGGCTCCTGCTGGTGAACTCAGCTGTCAGACAGACGAAGAGCAAACAAGGCAAAGCACTGAGGACTGCTGGACAGCACCTCGCGCTAAAATGACTTCTCAAATGCTGTATTAAAGTTCACAGAGAATGTTCTGATGGTCACTGAAACTAAAGGCCAGCGGCTTATTAAAAAGAAACTCTTGCTTCTGAGTTTTACCTTGTTGTAAAAATGATACCTGAAGCCAAAGTGCTGCGTATTTTCACAGACGTGTCATTTCCTCTGTTGTCATCAGTCGTAGAAATGATGCACTGTTGTTCATGTCATCTTGTGCTGGAATATATAAAGCTTTTTCAACGTATAGATGTCATATCCAATACTTGAAGACATTAAACAGAGGCAACACTTGACATGAATAGTTAGAGATTATCTCCATTGGTCATGCCAACACTTTAGACCAAACAGAAATCTAAATCTTCATCTGTCTTAGAAACGCTTTGATGACTCTCTAATTATTTATCTTGCAAAACCACAAAGTTCAAACTCTCAGCATGTCTTACAGATTGGTTTATAGTCAAACACCAGCTAAATGAATGTGTGGAGTTGGAAATGTTGGCAAGCAAACACAGTGAACTGATAAGCTTGTTGTAAAAGCCGCTCAACGTGGCTAAATATGATATTTTGTTGTCTTAAAGCGGGAGTCTTTGGTCTTAATTGTTCAGATATTCCGTTGATTAATTGTTCAGCGTGTGACATCACTCAAACATAAAGGTTTAATCATTTCTAGAAATAAATGATTTGCTTCCTATAGTTCCCATTGGTGACTGAATCTTTATTCCAGGGCCATACTGGCTGGTTTCTGCCAAGTTTCTTCCCACCACAGCTACCTCGTAATAGTAGGAGGAATCTGGAGCTGCATAATTGATGGTCTGTAACCTCTGTCCACTGACTCAAACTTGGTCTGACACTTTGTCTCTTGCCTCTCCAGGTGATTTTGATCTCCAGCGGGTGAAAGAATCCACTTACTTCTTCAGCTGAGAGGCTCATGAGGGCGAGGCGGCAGAAAAATTTGAGTGGAATTGACAGAGTGCAGCAGGGGAGGCTGCAGGCCTGAGATTCCCAACCAGCTTTGCCTCCTGCAGACACGAGGACATTGATCTAGCCGCGCCCTGCCTGGCTCCTTGTCCGCCGACCGGCTGCAGCTGCTGGAGACGTTTCCACACAGTGAACTTGGCTGATTATAACAGACTTGCGTTCTGATGGAAAAGGTGGGTGGGGTACGCATCCAGGCGAAAAATGAAGCCATCGGCATCGGATGGGAAGCACTCAGACTTCAATTACAGAAGAAATACCTCTTACAGTTGCTTTGACTAGATTACAGTGTGTGTGTGTGTGTGTGAGAGTGTATTTGTCACCTCGAATCTTGTGCGAACTGTGTCAACCCGTCCATCACTGAGAAAAACACTCAGACAGACTGAGAGGAAACTTTTTCTAATCAACTGTAATTACAAATTATTGTTTTTTTTCATGTATGTGTGTGTATGGTTGTGCATGTATGTTCATTTTTATGCTGTAAAGACCTCCAGGAATCGCTGACCCACCTGTGGGACGTTCCCATACAGTCATCAATCCAGTCACTTGCTGAACGGCACGTCAGCCTTAAAAAAAAAAAAAAGGAAAAAGAGGCGTTTGAGAGGAAATGAAAGCTATGCTTTACTGAACAGGTGATTCTCTCCACTGAACTCTGTGAAAGAAACGCGAGGAAAGATGAGTCAGGGGTTTCTGAGAGAGGGTCCTCTTGACTCCGACCTTCTCGGAGTCATAAAGCACTTGACACTTGCTTTGAAATAAATCTTTTTTTTCTTAAACTGTTTCCGTCTTCATTCAGGTCAAAGGAGAAGCTGATGTTGTGATTAGCGCGCTTTAATGGGATGACTGTTACTTAGTTCTATCTGCATATTTTAATCCTGCAGTGCATTGTGAGATGAAGGCCTCCTTTTAGATGCATCACAAAGGGTTCGCAGGCTTCACTAATCAACTCCGATCTTATTTTTCTGGGCCAGTGCTGCATCTAGAAGTAAAAATAGCAGAAGTGCTATCTGATCATTGCTGGAAACGTTACAGCAGTTTCAGACAAAAGGTGTTGTTGATGTTCAAAGGCAGATGTAGGCACTGCCAAACAAAGCTGGCTGAGTGGCAGTGTAATGAAATGGAAATAATCTTTGAGGGGGCATAAATAATGCGATGATGAGATTCTAGGTTTTTCAAATGATTTGCAACATGCACGCAAAGAGCCTCTTCGTATTTTGTAGTGTGCATGAGGTGCGACTGATCAGTTAAATTATTCTTCTACAAAGAAAAATCCATCATCATCTGGCTTATTTTTACAATGAGCTGTGTTTTTACTCCTCATTTTGTTCTCTTTTAACACCAGCTGCTAATATTAAAGATGCTTTCTGTGTCAGATAGTAGAAAAAGACATTTTTATGTAACATTTCTGATTAAAGCTGATTGTATGACCTGATTTCCTTTCACATAAAGACGGTTATGAAAGGGGGGGTTGAGATAAACTACGTTTGTACCGGGTAATTAATAACAAATTGAAGTCTGGGCAATAGAGGAGATTTGCCTTGTGTAATGAGTTGACACAGTTTTCTGAGATCTTTACAGTCTTTCCTGTCTTTACAGCTCTGTTTAGAGCAGCTGGTTTTAAACCAAGTCACTAAAGTCATAGTTCAAACCCTCTTATCCACAGTGTGGTTGAAAAGACCAGCTTTAGGCTGAGATGTTACATTATTTACTCAATTCAATTCAGCTTTATTTGTATAGCGCCTCTTCACGACAATGTTGTCACAGAGCACTTTACATACACATCATTTCGAGCCAATTCATACATATCCTGTGATAGAAACCAACTGATTGCATCGAATCATGACTTCGATCCAATCCCCCATCCTGAGCATGCACACGGTGACAGTGGGAAGGAAAAAACTCCCCTTTAACAGGAAGAAAACCTCCGGCAGAACCCGGCTCAGGGAGGGCAGCCATCTGCCTCGACTGGTTGGGGTGGATTTGACAGGAAAGACAGATCAACATGTACAACTGCACTTTTTCAGGAAAACCTGCGGAAAAAAGGAGAAATAAGTTAGAGACGGCAATATTGGCATATTTTTATACATTAATACATTAGAGAAATAGAGTGAGGTACCTCTCGCATCGTGCAAACTAATATTATGCAAACTAATCCCTGGTGCGCTTTGTTTATACAGTAAGTACAGTAAGTTTGCACCAGCACACGTTAAAACAACAGACATATAGTTAATTCTTGATTTTGGCTTTTTTTTTTTTTTTGGAGGTCAGGTTAAAAAAATAGTGCAAGACAGTGACTGATATTTATTCACTCAATTTTGTTCTAATGAATTAATAAAAAAAATTTTTTTTAAAAAAGCCGTCTTATAATTTACACATCTCATATGTTCAAATATCACTATCAATATCATGAGTCAAACATCACAAAATAAAGATAAAATTAAAAAAAAAAAAATATTGTCATTAAAATGATAAGAACAGGTAAAACAATTTAAAATAAATACCCAATAAAATATCTAAAAAGAACAAATAAAACAAGTAAAAGACAGAAGGACCACACAACTCACGCTGTGAAAAGCCAGACAATAAAAGTGGAGAGTTCCCTGTCCCCTCCAGTCTTTAGTCTCATCTTAGGAACCACAAGCTGGGACTGGACCTCAAATTGCACACCGGGGTGTAAATTAGGAGGCAGTCAGTAATGTATTGAAGGACCAGTCCATTTAAAGCCTTAAAAACAAACAATAAGATCTTAAAATCGATTCTAAAACATACAGGCAGCAAGTGGAGAGAAGCTGAAACCGGGGGGATGTGCTCATGTTTTCTGGTCCCAGTTAGAAGAATTCTGGACTAACTGCACAGCGTATTTGTGTGGTATTTGTATATTTTATACATAAATGAAGTATGAAGGGAGGGAAGTGGTTTTCTATCTAGGTCACGTCCCACTGGAAGAAGACTCTAGGGAAGGCCCTGGACATGCTGAAGGGACTTTGTGTCTCAACTAGCCTGGGGTTGCCATGGGATACCCCTTGAAGAGCAGGAGGTAGATGGAAGGTAAAGTCTGCGTTTTTCTGCTCAACCTACCCCCCCCCCCCCCCCAACCCAACGTCAGAAATCAGGCAGCTCATTAAAGTTTGAATCAACATATTCCACATGTTAATATTCTGCACAGGCCCACATGTTGTTTAAACTATTTCCATCTGTTGTTATTTAACTTCACTTATAAAACTAACGAAATAAATAAAATAAACTAATTGTTCTCTCTACTAAACCAAGTCAAGGCCTCCTTCCAGCAGGCGTCTGCTCCGTGATTCTTTCCTCCCGTGGAGACATTTGTCAAGGATGCAGTTTTCCTGTGATGTGCTTTTAAAATCACACACACTTACAGCATATCACATTTCACAACACTGCTGCTTGGAAAAGGATGTAGCCTGACCTCAGCGCAGCTCCAAGAAGTGCTCGTGGATGGATGTATGGACCGTCTAAGTGGCGTACCCGCCGCTGTAGGTGTGACTCATATCAGATGGAGAGAGGGACGGCTGACTGTCAGTTCGCTCTAAAACACTTGGACCACTTAAAATAGCGAACAGGCTGGCGGGAAAGGCGGGTCAGGAGTAAACTGCTGTACATCTGTTTCTGCTGGAATGATTTCTATTGTGTGTTTGAAGATGCAGCTGACTTTGGCGGAGGAGTGAATCCAAATATTGACGATGCTGTTCAGCCTGATGGGCCTGTATCAGTTTCTCTCGGGTTGATTCCAAAAAGTCTGAAGCTTTAATGGAACGCATCTTCTAGCAGGAAGTGGTCAGACAGTTTCCTTTATGGCATCTCCCCAGAGATAAGCATGTAGCCCCCCTGTTGATAGTGATTTTAGTGCTCGTGGAGGTGCTGATTGGAGGGTAGATGTGTTTTTAAATTTAAGAAAACTTCAGCTCTGATGCATCTTGCAGGAGGCAAAAATGATTCAGACCACTTCCTTATGATTCTTCACTGCAAACACTGAAATCTAAGTAAGATTAAAAATTTTAAATTGAGTACACATGTGCTTTTTTTTTTTTAAGGGAAGATAATTCTTTGTTTTTATGTCAGAGAATTCCTCCTGTTTTAAGAGTGTTTTTACTTGTTTTGGGAAGTCTTGACAAGCCAAATGTTCTTGTTCTGTTGGCAGATAATTTATCATATTTTAAGCAACATTTACTTAATTTTTGTATATTTTTTCTTGTTTTTTTAAGGCTGAGTTTTCACTGAGTTCTTAATTTACCTTGATTTAAAATCCTAAGTAAATATTTCCTGCTTCTGGAAATTTGAGTTATTGATTTGCGCAAGAAGTGCAAAAGTCTCTGCCTTCATGTTTCATTATTTCATCCGTTTATTTTAAATCTATTCTTCACGATACACGGGACTGGTTCATGGGTTTGCAGTCTGGGGATAGAAAGGTCTTAGGAAATTATTAGCTGCCAACCTCCAACCCTTCCAGGGTAGTCCCATACCTGCAAAGAGACCTTATTCCTCCAGCAAGTCCTTGGCCTTCCCTGAGGCGTCATCCCAGTAGGTCATATCTCAAACAAATTCCCTGGGAGGCATCCTGACCAGATGTCTGAAGCACATCAACTTGCTCCTTCACAGCAAGAGAAATATTGACCCCACCTGGATGACTGAGCTCCTCAACCTGTTCCTGCATTATTTATTTAACTTTACAGTCAGTCAGTGCTCTTTTAAAGTGAGACGTTTTTGTACTTCATAGGATTTCTGCGTAAAAGACGCTTTGCAGGTGGACATGTTACAGCACCAATCAAATTTTTTCTTCTTGAACACTGTCATTCTTCAATGTTTTAACGAATATAAACACCATTTATGTTGCTTTTTCCAGAATCTACTTCATGTCTACTAAGTGGTGACTAAATTAACTCTCAGATAGCCTGAAAGTCCTCATTACTGTGCATGGGCTTTCTGCCACATCTCCCTGCCTTCATGAACAAAGCAGCTGTGGAGAGTTGACATTGTTTATCCAGCTGATTTGGTATTACGATGAAAAATGAACCTCCAAACTCCGATAACAGCTGATCCACACAAATCTTTGAAAGGCAAGCAAATTTTATGCTCTAAGGACAAATCCCTGACTGAGCCCTGCACATGCACAGTCATGTATTTAAATGCACTGAAATGCTTTAAAGGCTGAAAGAGAGCCTTCCACTTACAATATACAGTCATTTGCATGGCATATGTTAGAGTGCTGTGTGTTTGCACTGGTTCCTGTTGGAATGGAGGGGGCTGAGGAAAGGACCACCTGAAAGGCCACTGGGAATGATCCCTGTGAGTGGAAAGCATCTATAGTTTGCCTGTTTAGGTTAGGATGATGACATGCATTATACGGTATAGAGTTATGGCAAACACTGGCTGGTGTGGTGTAGATAACCCCTTGTATCTGTGCTGATAATGTAAATATACTGTGTGTTACTGAGTGATGCAACATCTGCAGGGCTTTTAGCAGATGCATGACTGCAGCAGCAAGACCATGAGGATGTGGAGAGAATAGAAGTGTTGCTCGCTGTCTGCCAGACATGCCAGAGCTGGAAGCCACTTTTCGATAGCCTCACCACTCACTCTCACCGAGGGGGGCTTTGATTTCCTTGCCAGGCTCCTGGGCTCTCCCGGCGTATCTGCTGCTCTGTGGCGTCATGAGAGCCTGGCACTCAGCAGCACTTGCAGGGAAGCCGAGCACAGACAGCCCTGGAGGGAGCAAATGGGGCCAGAACTCTTCGACAGCAGGGGAGAGGAAGCAGGAGGCAACACAGCGGGGAAGGACTGGTAGTGCTGGGGAGAGAGAGACAGGTGATACAGTGTTGGCAGGTGTGTATGCATGTGTGTGTCAGGCATGTCAGTGTGAGGTGCTCTGACCTTTATCTTGACTGACAGATAGTGATGCCTTGATTAACAACTATCAAACACACACACCTGGCACCTTATACAGTAATTCTTCGGTGACCTGCAATCCCAGAGGGTTAGCCTGTTCAAATCACGATAGCAGAGAAGAAAACATGTGAAAACTAAACCTTCAGGTGTGAATTTTGTTTCAGCGATGGAAGTAAGAGCATACTTGACTACATGCCTACTGCTGGGTGTTAAATATAGACAATGAGTGTCTGAAATTAATTGATTTCCGTTTCTCCTTTTCTTTTCCTTTTCAGGGGATGCCGCAGCATCTCATCTGCCTCCATCTAACTCTATCATCTGCATCATCTTCTCTCACACCAACAGCTCCATGACTTGCTGCTCCATCCATAAAGCTGCTCTTCGGTCTTCCTCTGTAGGCTTCCTTTATGATAATTTTAACATCTATATTCATCATCCTTGCTTTCGATAATCCCCAGACAGCTTGTGCTGGGTCCCTCTGGTGTAGTTTTTTCCTGATCCTATCTGTCCTGGTCATTCCCAAAGAAAACATCAAGTTATCATATCCTGTGTTTTCCTGAAGGCCCTTGTCTCCAGGTCATTCAACGTAGTTTTCATTTCTATCAGCATCATTTGCAGCAGTTGTGAAGACTGTAGGGAAAACTGACACTGCAGAGACTAGGGGTGGGAAAATCTATTTGAAAAATCGGAAATCTGTATTTTTTTGCTTCACAATTTTAAAATATATTTTTTTAGTTTAAAAAATCGATTTCTTTTTTCAAATGAATAAAATTATTCCACTATAAAATTTTTTGTCATTCTTATTGATCTTTTTACTTGTCTTGTTGTGTTGTTTTTTTCCTAATTGAAATCAAGAAAAATGACAAGCAAAAAGAAGTTTTATAGATTTTTTTTTGTTTGTTTTTAATCTACAAAAACCAAGAATATTGAAGAAGTGTGAGAATCACAATTTAAATTGAATTGGCACCCAAAAAAAAAAAAAAATGGAATTGAATTGAGACAAAAGCATATCATCACAGCCTTAGCAGAGACCCACCACTCATCGCAGCAAACATCTTTGCCGAGTATTGTGGAAGGTTTAAATATCTTGTAATTCAGAAAAGCATTGACTTGTTCACAAATTATCTCATGAATTCAGAAAAAAATAAATATATAAATTCACTCATAAAACAGTAGTTAGTAACTGATTTCAGATAAAAGGTTTTTTTTTTTTTTTTTTCTCGTTGGTTTTTGGTAAATTAATTAATTCTGAAACAGAGCTCTTCTTATTTGTATGCAACAAATTTAACTTTTAAGCCCCTGGCTTAAGGTAGACAATTCAACTACATTCTTGATTATTTTTTGATTATTGCAGAATTATTCCAATACTGATTCATAATTTACAGTTACAAATAAATGCTATGATTGTCCGCTACCATGAAATAGCTCCACTAATCAGGCTTAACATGACTTCATGGAGGATATTTGTTTCCATCCCCTGCAGTGCTGGGAGTGCTTTAAGTGATTCTTGTTGAAGTCACACCAGTTAAAAAAAACAAACAAAAAAACTGTTTCTTCAAATCAAAGGTTGAAGCTGTTTGGAAAATCAGACATCACAAAATGATAAACAACTAGAAGCCTGAACTTCCTGTCGTGTCATGATTAAGTCTGCACTATTTGCCCCCTTTGGTACCAGCCAGAGAAAAATTATCAAATGGTGAGATTCATGGAAAAACAGCAGCTGCATTTTAAGTGAAGACCTGCCTTGTCAGACAGTTAGTTGCACCTTTCTGTTTTCTGTTGGGGTTGAAAAAGAAATACAGTGTGGAAAAAGTGAAGTCTGCATACCAAATAATGCTCCGAAACAATTTTATTAAAGTGACGTTTCCGGAAGTAGCTGTTTTTATGTGACACTAACATGCTAATAGCTGTTCATTGCGGAAACAAAAGAAGAGCCCTTTCTTCCACCAAAAACAAGTCAAACCTCAGAAATATTATTAGTTTCCTTTTTAACCAAGCAGTTTTCTGTCACCAAGTTCTCAACCAAACACAACAGTTGCTGGTAGTTAAAGATAACTGAGACATTTACTCCACCAACTATGAAGGACATAAATCGAAAGCTTTTATTTGCACAAACTTGTATTACCTGTCAATTGTTTACTAAAGTTATACACTAAATAAACTATCCAACAATTGTGGATGGGCTCAGCCTGTCACTCACAGCGTATTGCCATATACTGTGTACAGAAACACACAGCAACACCGCCGTTCTTCAGTTGTAAAAAAATGCATATACAGTATATGACTGATGTGAACTTTATGTGATGTAAAAATGTTTAAGGACTTATTTTAACATTAAATTTCAGCTAATTAAAACATCTAAATGTATTTTACTGATGAAATGATCATTTATTCCAGGCTGTAATAAACCAAAGTTAATCCAATGATTTTTAATGTGGAATTAAATAAGTGTTGCTGAGTTAATGTAGAAACAGCTTCCAAATACATGAAAAGATGGACCATGCTCTGCCCCCATTCACTATGTTCCTACAGTAGTTCAGAAGGGACAAACAAAGTGGACCTGATAAAGGTATTTTGTGTTTTTTCTTTATTTTGGTCACCATAGTTTCAGGAAAGGTTAGGTGTATTCATTTGGTTGAAATTAGCAGTTCGTGCCCTAAGATGTTATTTCTTCTAGGGATGAGTATATTGATACTCTGAAGTTAATACTTCAACATCTGCCAGTTAACCTTTTCATGCATAGTGGTCATAGAGTGGGACACTTATTTGCACGTTTTTTTCTTGCATATTCATGAATGAGGATGGTGTTTTTGTAAATAAACTACTTCAGTGGATGTTAGCGGGTCATCCAATACATTTCCACTCACTGGAGAATAAATAAATATATGATATAATTGACTGCGATGGACTGGAGAGCTGTCCAGGGTGTACCCTGCCTTTCACTCAAAGACTGCTGGGATAGGCTCCAGCTTCCCCACAACCCTTGATTGGATTAAGTGGTTAGGATAATGAATGAATGAATGAATGAATTATATAATTGAACATTATGTAATTACACAAGTTCGCCTTTGCGATAAATAGGAAAAGAAAATGATGCAGCTATATTTCATAGAAGATTTACATGTTATAAATATGATTTTATATTATTTTATGAACATTTTATAGAATGTATTAAAATAAATCATAATTTATGATAAATTGTCACTATCAGTAATAAACAAAAAAAGTCTAATTACATATGTCTGTAGATAAAAAAGTTGCATTGTCTTCTATTAATTCATACATGAAAGGGTTAATTATTGACAAACCACTGTGCTGATGCAGAAAATAGTGTGAATTTCCTAAAAGTGGCAAGAATGATAAGTATCTGTATTAATGAAAATGTAGTACACTAATATTATTATATGAAAAGGAAGGATTTTGGTGTGGCCCATCCCTTCCTACATCCCACAGTGAACTTATCTCGTTGCACTTCCATGAGTTATTGATTTGGACGCCGTTTAGTTTTTCTTTGCCTTAACATTTTAGCCACAAGTTTTCATTTCCATTTGAAAAACAAAGTTTAATTATGTTTCCAATGTACAAAAACTTTAACAAGATCTTCTGGACACGTCACTTGAGATGCCAGTGTGTTCCACTACGAGATGTGATCCGATGTGGGCGACATCTCATTCAACCCACAACCGGAACTTGTGTGTCCTGAGGAGTTTTCTAGAAGGAAATGCGAGTCTACACGATTGGACCTGGATAAATGGTGCAAAAACTACAGAAAGGATTGAAAGACATGACATTTTTGTAAAAGAAAATGTATCTAAAACCTGCAAAAGAAATGTTTTACATTTCCTAGTTAGTAGTTTATTTCCCAGTTACTTTCTCTTGAATAAAAGACAAAGAGACAAAATTCTGAAACATGAGCAGTGAAATCACAACTAACAGTCATTCACCATCACGTGTCTTTATTGCATCAAGCAGTTCTGGTTCTATAAAGAGGCTAAACGATGAACCCATAGCCTGTTCAGGTTTATCCGCCATGATAATCCCAAAGCAATCACCCGAACAGGAAGCAGTGGATTCATACTGTATACAATTTACTGGTCTTCCTTTTTACACGTATTGCGGTGGGATATTAGTGACATTGATGTTTGCATTGTGATGAGCTTCATCTTTGTAGCCACACACACACACACACACACACACACACACACATACACATACATCCAAAAAGCATTCTGAACATGTATGTGGAGTCTGCGGTCTTTACTACGCACTCAGTATGCACAATCATGGGATGTGACAGCTGTAGAGTGGCTCAGTAAAAGAAAATCAGGTCCCTGACACAGAAACGTGTGGACTGCACTGGTATGGTCTGATTTCCCAGAGGATGACTGCCTGAGATCATCTGTTTGTTTTAAAGGAGGGACACATTAGCAAGTTAAAACATTTGTCTGCAGTGGAAAGATAAAGACTGGTTTTGGCTTTAAAATAGGCGAGTCATTGTATTTTTGAATATAGTTGCTCAGACATACAGGTCTGTGATCTGAGGACAAAAGTAAAGAACATAAATAAATACTGAATAATACTGTTCTGTATCCCCCCAAAAAAGTGCATCATGTATTGTATAGTTCTTATTGGCCGTTAAGGGTGTGAAACCTCTGCGACATTAGGTTACAAATTACATCCTTGTTCAATTCAAGCAGCCCTTAAGGATGAACATTTCAAACAGTCGTCATGCTTTAATTTTGAAAACCCAGACACATCTGAAGAAAAATGAAATTATATAAATGCTGCATGTTTCATGAGAAGCTGTGGCATTGAAGAAAAAGAGAAAAGAAGAAGAAAAGCGAGGCTTTGTAAAGAAAAACTAAGAAGTAAGTAGATAAGCACATAACTTAACAGGTGCAGACGCCCATATGAATGTTGCTGAAACCGTGCATGTGAGTGTGCGTGGCACAGATGCCATCCTTACCAAAGCCTTGAGGGTGTACTGACAGTTGAACAGCTGAGTTCTTATAGCTTTTACATAACACTAAACATGTTTGTAAAGTTGCAAAAAGAAGGAAAAGGTTCTGTTCATTTCATTAATTAGTCTCAAGAACACTTAAAGAAAAATAAGAATCTAAAAGCGGCATTTTCGTTGTCTTGTGTTTACTGTACCTGGCTGTGAGCGTATCAGATAGGTTTAGGCAAAAGGAGAAACCATGCTGACCTCAGAGTGACTGGATGAGGATTATATATAAACTCTGGGTGTTTCTGGAAGCAACTGCGGGGAAAAAAAGCAAAAAATCTTCTGAGATCAGTTTTCTTTTTCTCTAATTATTATGTTCAAGTATTATTGACTCATACTAGATGATAACATGCGCTGTCAATTTAAAATATGAATACTTATCCAAACATTGTTCTTTTTCAGGTTTACAGTTAACGTGAATTAGGCTACATAAATAAGTCTGGTTCACATGTTTACACAGAAATAACCGTGAAAATCCTTGCTCTAGCAAAGATTGTGGTTTTAATTTGAATACTTGCAGAAAAAAAACATATTTAGAACTAATTCTAAGTAAAATGAAGAAAAGACAATGTAAAGAGAAGTATTGCACTTTCACTGACGCCTCAAGAATAAAAGAGATCATTGTCTGCATAAAGTTACCACTCACTGTTATTGCTTTGTGTCATGGACATCACATTCTGGCAAAATGACTGACAGAAGTGTGTTTGTTGATGTCTGATCTGGATTAAGCCATTGCTGTGAACATGTTAGGGATTCATATAAAAAAAAAAAAAATTCCTATTAAAAAGCAGGCTTTGGAGCTTTGGTCTCACTCTTATTTTTTGGGTTTTATTTAAATTTCAGGTTTTCTTTTATGTCGCTACAGGTTACTGCTACATCATAGTGATTTGAATTTGATCTTGAACATTTTTAACATTTTTACAATGAAACCACTTACTTGTTTCTCCTTTTTCTTCCACTTTATCAACCATCAAAACACTTATTTAAGTGCATTTTCTGTCGAGTGAAAGTAACTCCTGAACACCAAGTACAATGAAGTAAAACTTTACCCTCATAAAAAGCCTGTGTTAATTATGTTTGAGTCGACAATAAGCTCCAGGAGGAGCATGATTTGGGCATAAAACACAAACACAATGGACCTCGAAATCACTGTATGAAAATGCTTATAAACTATCAACTTTGTCCACTTTAAAACTCTCAAGGTGGACGCTGAAGCAGAAACCAAACAAAATGAAAATGCAAAATGATCATATGAGAGGAACTCATTATTGGAGCTGTATAATAAAATCCAGCTGAAGGAGGATAATAACGGTTCCAAACGGGCCCAAGGGATTCCAATTTTCACTCTCATTACCCAGTAATGGTTCAGGCATTAGTGAGATGAGGTGACTAGAATGTTAGGTCCAGGAGAAAAGGGTCTCCTTCTTAATGCTTTTGGACACAAATCAGCAGCGTCCAATGAACTCTTACCGAGGCATCAATGACAGAAGCACACTGCAATAAACGTCCTGGAAAGTATCCGCGCTGTCCTTGGCTGTAGATCAAAACTGTGGCATTAACAGCAGGGCTGAGCTCTGCTGGAGTTTCATTATTTATGTGAATTGACTTTGGCATAATGACACATCGCCCAAACTACAGCTAAAGGAAAAGCCCAGGGTTTAGGAAAAAAAAATCACATTTTGATGATGGGAATGGGAACTTTATCATTAAAATGTTACTGTTACTGGCCGTGATTTACAGTTCAAAAGATCCAGTCAAATAGTGTCATAGAGTGTATGGTGCATGAATTGCTTCATATTTATTTGTGGATCTTAAAGTGGAATCAATCCTTTATAGGCTCTAAAGGCAAAAGATAGAATAAAACGTACATTTTCCTCATTTTGACCTAATTTATATTCACCAGCATGAGTTGAAGATGAAGTCATTTTTCTGACCACCCCAATGAGCTTTGGTATGTTTATGATGAAAAATGTTTGACTATCATTATAAGAGTCGCAAGCTTGTTTATAATTTGTTGTAATTTCCAGAAACATTTTAAGCTAAAACAGCTTTCTGCTGAAAGTAGAAAGAACGATGTTAAAGTGTTCTTTGTGCCACATTTTGTGCTTTTGAGCAAAAGCAATGAGCAAAAATTAGGTGATTCGCTGTATAGAGAATTGACACTCAACTCTGAATCTTCTTGATCCATTATGATGAAAGTAAATGATTAATGCAACTTTAAATTCAACAAACTCGCTAACACCTGCCGTAGAAATTGAGGGCTTATCCAGAACCAGACAATTTGCCTTGAGGTTGGAATTCCAGTATGAAGGATATTCATTATATAGGATCTTCAAAACCTGGGTGTCACTTATTTATTTATGTATGAGCGATCGGAAAAAGGGAAGATTTGAAAAATAAACCATGGAGATTAAGAGAAAGGGGAAAATATTACTTGACTCAAAGGTTACCAGAGTTCCTTTTGTTTTATCTGTCAGTTAATGAGTGCAGTGACTAATATGTTTGTATGATCTGTTGTTAAGGATACCAGAAAAACCAAAAACAGCCCACCTTTAATCACACCACAATTATCCTGTTTTTATGGAGACAGTTGTTTGCAGCTTGTGCATCATAAAGATGCTGTAGTTAAATCCCATTAAAGTGCCAACCTCTGATATCTGAAGCAGGTCCCTGAATGTCTTTAAGTCCCATCCGCCCAAGTTTGCATTAATAGAGAAGAATGAGAGGATAATGAAGCATATGTTGCTGACTATGTTGTGAAAGAAGCTACATTACCACTACTGATTTGTGCAACTACATCTGTGAGTAGAAACACCTCTGCAGTTTCAAACACCATCACACAGACTCTTTTTTTGTGTTTGAACTGTTTCATCTCAAGTACTCGCCGTTTACTCAACATTCACACGTTCGATAGTCATACTGGGGAAGAGAAGAGAAACATGTTCCTGGCATCATGCTCCTCATTGGGTTGGGTCCAGAAAAAGTTAAAGATCACAAGTTTGAGGAAAGCCTGGATCTTACTTTGATGTGGTCTGTCTCAGGAAGGCTCACTATAGAGTCCTTCTTGGGTAGTCTTGAGTCCCCCGGACCTGTTCCCATCCCTCCCGCTAGCAGCCCAGTACCAGCAGAAAAACCATGTGCAGAACCAGGCAGCGCTGCAACAGGGAAGGCCCCCACTGACATTTGGTGAGGAAGTACCACCCTGTGTGGTACAGCACTTCGGACACTTGTGTGACCTGACTGATTTTGAGGGGGTCCAATTGAAGTGGAGGAGACTCGTGTAGACTGGGGTGGACTAGGGGCACCTGGCTGCAGCCCTTCGTGAGGCAGTGAGGGCTGGGAGGCTGACAGTGCCCTGGCATCCTGGCTCAGGCTGCCAAGTTGCAAGGAATGGGTGCTCTTATGTGTGCTGGGTCGATGTGCAGGGCTGGCTATGTGCTGCTGGGCCAGAGAGAGCTGGGAGCTTGAGATTGGACCAGCCAGAGCACTGGATCCATACTGGAATGATCGTCCTCCAACAGCCAGTGGGCTCTGGACAGGGGGACTGGACAAGACCGGAGCAAAGGCACCAGATGCAAGGAGCTGGGACTGCAACGGAGAGGCTGAGACAGGGCTGGATACACTCTGCATCACCTGGAATCTCCTCACCATCCTGGGAGACTGCAGGGTCCCTGCTCCCACCGAGCTCCCTTGCATGGGGGGACAGAAGTTCATGGCAACGGCCTGTTGCAGCGTGGCGATCGCTGAATCCCGGGATTGGTTGGTGGAAGCTGGAGGAGTAAAGATCCCACCAGGCAGAGGAGGCGTCATGGACATCGCTCGCGGTCGTGGCACGTCCACCTGCTGAACCATCTCCCGATCATATTTCACAATCTCCTGTATCATCTCATTCTCACGGTTGTTGAAAACTCCCGAGTTGAGATCGTGCTGAACTTTGTGCATCAGGATTGAGTTCTTCTTGCCTGCAATGACATAGAAACAAAAGGTACAGGAGTGGCTGAAGGTATAACTGCACTTTTCCTTTGCCCCTCGGCCATGCTGGACATACTCTTGGATATAAACTATCCATCCAAACAGAACTCAGCGACAGACAAACACATTGGGACAGAAGTTTTCTGCTTTCTGTTTTAGCATAATAGGGGTTATGTAACAGAAAGAATATCAAAATGATTGTTTACTTTGTTGCTCTTAATGTATCATCCTTCCAAGGAGAAAGTGATTCTTTCCTTTATGCAATTACAACTACAGTATGTCATGGATTATGTGTATATCATCTTAGGATCCCGCCTTACCACCAGCTGCAGCATAAGGGATAACTGATACATCTGTTGCTGAATTAGGAAACAGGAAAACTTCACACAGAGAGCTCCTGTTGGAAAAGGAAGTCTACGCCCCGCCTATTGTGACACCCTGCCTCTGAAAAACGCTGACCAGCTGCTTGCCTCGCGGAGGCGATACAGGCAGATTCAAAGAACTAAGCCAGCTTAGGTTTAGTATGTGCAACAAGATGGAACCAGAATTGCCTGCAGGGCACAGGATCCAGCTTCATCCACTCAAAGCACAGCTGGATGCAGAGGCCTTTGCTTTAGAGGCAGATGCGCACATCAGAAAGGGTTACTTCAGTTGACTTGACTGTGGCAGCAATTGCTGGCATAGGAGGAAAACACTGAGCCATCATCGTATTGGAATTACTGGCTGTAATGTCTCCAGAAATTTGAAAATGCGGTCAGAGAGGGAAATATGTCCTCTGATGCACCAACAAATGCACAAAGCATGAAGTATACATCAAGGGGCTGGAGGAATGTCTGGACAGGAGAAAAAAGAATTCTAATCAAAACTAAACCATCTGTGCCATCCTAACATGCCTTCGTGCTACTTTATACCTTGGTTTAATGTCCCTAATGACTTATATGCAGGCCATGTCACATGTCCTCCAGATGTCTAGCAATCTCAGACTGTGGAAGACTCACAGTTAGTACTACTTTCTCTCAAAAGTAAACAGAGCCCCAATTTCCTTCTCACTTTCGAGAATAGAGACAGAGATTAGCACAAGACACCAGAAAGCAGGTGACGGGACTAATCCCACCGGGTCCTGGCAAAGATGTCCACATTGCTGTAGCTGGAACAGACTAATTCTCAGAAAGCAGGTGTGCATTTGAGCAGTAGGGTCCAGCGAGGTCAAGCTACAGCTGTAAAATCAAAATATTGGGATTGCGCAAGTGCACACTAACCGTTGTCAGGTCACTAAGGTAAGTTTTGTCAGATATGACTCAGCTTTGTCTCGCTTGTATCTAATAACCTGGAAGGGTCATGGAGGAGCTAAACAGAAATATCTTTTTTCTGGATGAGGAGTCCAATTATTTTTTGCCAAAGCAAGAAGGCACTTCTAGGTTTGAGAATCGGTAACCAAAGGTGAGCTGAGAAGCACCAACCATCAATGTCAGCTTGAAGAGACTTTCTGCTTGCAAGCCTTCTTTGGTGCATTCAGATGATACATTTGCTGTTTTGGAAGCAAAAGAAAAAGTCATGAAATGGGCATATAGAGAATATTCTATGGGCATTTATATGCATATGAAAGACTGCAAAAGTCTTGAACAATCCCTTTTTTTCAACATCATTATGAGAACAGCAGATCAGCGCACGAGTTTATTCCTGTCAAACTACAAAATGCAAGTTCTCTCTTCTGATTATACTGGCAGCTCTTCAGTACAGCAGGCGGTCTAGGGAGCTAGATGATTAGTCAGAGCAACAGCCTGAGAGATACCCACATAACAAAGAGGTCAGGAAAGGCCTGCTACTCCCCTAACCCAGCCAGCTGTCTTACCAGAAGGTGGAGGCAGACTATAACTGTGGCGTGTCCTGTGCATCATTTGCATTTTGCATGAGTTGCATGTACACAGTGGTCTAAAAACAAATGACTTAGCAGTCAAAGCTTAGAGATCTGGTCATTCCTCAAAGACTGCAGGGACAACCCGTGAGGCTGTGATTCAACCACAAAAAGAAAAGCCTGGCTGTATTGCTGTGTGCTCCTCCTCCTTTCTTAAAGATATGGTGGTGGTCTTCGAAACTGGCAGGGCAAAAATGTAGGCATCTGCTAGTGAAGTGCCCATTTTTGGAAATCATGCTGCCAGGGATAACTACAGACAATAACCGAGCCAGGAAGACAGATGCATGCAGAGCTTAATTGCTGCTGGTGACACCTTTGAAGCAGTTGGTAAACTGAAGCTTCTTCATATGCAGGACTCAAAAGCACCCACATACATAACACACAACTCATTGAAAAGTTACACGACCGTTGAGTCTTCAAACACAGTTCAATAGTTTCTTAAGTAGTCATTACAGCAATATGTACTAAACAATGCATACGCTCAAGGTTACACTCAGTCTTCTTGGTAACAGCTGACTTAAGACGCTGCTCCTATCCGAACTGTCTCATTAGCTTAATATCTTCTTAGTGGGTAGTTTAGCACACCCAACCTCACTGTGCACCACATTAGCCAGACCTGAAGAAACAAAAACATTGTGCCTTTTGAGTTTAATTTTCTTTGTTTGGCTAAATGCTTTTGCTTTGATGGTGATCACCAAATACCCGGGCATCCATATCCCGCAAGGAATGTTTCCTTTTCCTCTTCTTTTTTCTTTTTTCTTGGGGGGGGGGCATGCCTCTTTTCCTCCAAATAAGTGAGTTGTCTGACTGAGGGCTGCACATGTGTGGAATCTGGCTGCAGACAGGTGGCATATATAGAGCTCTTCTGCACATGTCAAGTGTGGTCATGTGACAGGGATGGGAAGGGACATCAGCAGTAAAACTGACCAGAAGGAGAATGAGGAGGTGAGGTGGGGGGTGGGGTGGGGGGGGTCCTGATGGGGGAGGTGGTTAACATTGTGAGGAAAAATAACAACTGTCAGTCATAACAGGGGGCATGCAAATCTGTGTATGTGTGTCAGCACTCAAACCCACACGGTCGCTGCTGAGATGTCATTTCACTGATATTAGACATGTTAAATGACTGTTTTTCACAGAGGCACGTTTCTACAGGAAGCATTGAAATGCAAAAACAAAAATTTTGCTCTCACTTCCTTTTCGCCACCCAGCATTACTCATAATCATTCATACTGTATTTCACAGCTGTCAGGCAGTGTTTTGACAGACATCTCATTCATGACTGAATACACTCCCTTATGCTTCATTACATCTTATGAATGACTCATAAGATATAAGACACTGTATATCTGCGTCTTATGTATATCTGTCTCTTGTATATCAGTGATACATTGTATATCAATTGCATGCTTATGTCACATAAAAGCAGATGCCATCGAACATGGCGGCAGACCTACCTATCCTGTCCAGTCGGTCGATAGCAACTGTCTCAAAGGCCCTCCTCATCATGGGATACTCCTCCAGCACTTCGTTGAAATTGTCCACAGAGAGTGAGTACAGGCGACAGTAAGTGTCTGATCGCACACTGGCTGTCCGCCTGCCACGGGTCAGCAGACAGATTTCTGTTGGGGGTGACAAAGATTTCAGGTATAACACAGACCAGAAAATAGCAGGATGACAGGCAGTGACAGAGAAAAGAACGCAGTCTATGAAGAAGACATTGGTGAGCAGTGTTTGCTCTCAAAGGAAACTTTCTTTTTGTTTTTTTTCCTCTGACTGAAACAAACTGGAAGTGCCAGAATGACAGGTATTTGTTGCTTATAGTCAGTGTGACTCCGTGACAAAAACCACTCACCCACAGCTGTGTGAAGGGAACAAAAAACTATATATATGCTTCATTACATTCACTTGTACCCCTTCCCTTTCCATTAATACCTTGTTTTTTTCTTAGCTTCCTTTTTAAGGGATGGGGCTCACTGTTGTCTTGACAACCATATGCCCTCCTTTTCCCTTTTCTGAAAGGTCAGGCTCCTCCAAATGAAGGAAAGGGAGAAAATAACGAATCTGAGGTGTTCTCCAGTAAAAGTATAATTTCATGCTTTGCTCTGCAATGGACTGCAACCAGATGTTCTTAACTTGTATCAGCAGCAGGATTTAAACAAACAAATTTACTAAATAGCCTGCTATTGTGTTATTAGATGGCTGTTTAGAAAATAATCTCGTGTATATAACATAGAAACACACACTTGTATCTTGGATTTTATCGCTATATGTATTTATTATAATGTTGATATTTGCTTGTATTCTTTGTGAATTTTAAATCTTTATAATGTTTTTAAATTGTCGCACCACGTCATGTCCTGTTTTGTGCTGTGAATCCCTTTAGATACTCTTATACTTTTGTTAAAGTGCAGTGTTAATGAAATGGAACTGAATATTGTGATGAAATACAAATCAATGGCAAAAGGTGGCAGCAAATTTTAAAGGTTTATTTGTTCATCCAGTAGGGGCTGGTTGCAAAACTAGCTAGCTCCTGTTATCTCCGCGTTAGCTCTTAACTACAGGCAGCTCAGAGTTCGCTCGATGTCAATCATCCAACCTGACACTCTGTCAGCTCTACCTCTTTGCCCATATCTTTATTTTCCGAGAGAGACGACATGCATGACCCTGCCAAGATGGCGATGGTAGGAAACGCCCACTGAGCTTCAATTCAGCTCTTCAGAAACCTATGGATGACGTCATGGAAGCTCCGTCCATCTTTTTATATACAGTCTATGGGTAAACCAAAGAGCGAAATACGTGCCGACACTGAACTGTTGTAGTGGAGTTTGTTAAAGCAGAGCCATACTTCAGCTATTAGATTCCAGCAGTCATCATGCTAATCGCTTGATATTGGTTATATGGTGTGTTTACTCTGGGTAACATTCAATTCAATTCCTTCTTTTGTTGGTGAGTAATAGGATTTTGTGTATTTTAAAGTGCTCTATCAAAAAATATGAATTTATAATCCTAATTATATACTTTTTAAAGTTCACATCTTTTGTGATATTCTTTAGGAGTGCACACACACACACACAATGCATTGAAATGCCACAAATGATTTGACTACAATACCTTTATTTAAATTGTGCATTTTTAAAAAATAATCAAAGCTATGACTGAATTTATTCGATGTCATGTAGTAAATAAGCATGCAAACACAATTTTGTTTTTGACTGTGGAAAGAGATCAAAGGGGAAAATGAGGGTGTTTCCCCTCCGAGGGGCTACCCTCTTCAGAAACCAGACATTGTAAATTTTCGGGAGTGGGTCCGTCTCTTATAGGATCATGTGATCTGGAGCGCCTTGCTTTAAGGGTCCCCCTCTATAAACACAGAGAGCTCTGCTTTGTGCTACTTTTGGCTAACAAAGGTTAGTCCTGGCTGAAGGAAGTTAAAAGGTGAAAACGGTGTCAGAGGAAGCAAAGAGCAAGCAGGAAAGACATTGCTCTAAAGGAAAGACATGAGTTGACCTGGTAAAGAATGTGCTTGCTGAGTCTGATGAAAGAACAGTGTGGATGTAAAAGCCACTCTCTGTTCGCATCAGTATCATTAGACTGCCGTTAGCTGCCTGTTGTGCAAACGTACCAAAATGTGATTTACTTTTTCACATCTTTCAGCCAGTGTTTGTTCAGAACAATGCCTGATGATATGCAGAATGTTGCAGTATATGTCTTTGTCTTTATTTTGCTGTGTAATAGAAACTAACTGTGGCTAATTGGAGCTAATCAGCTACAGACCAAAGCTAACATGACTCCCTAAATAAGTTACGCTGGTTTGCATGCAATAAATGCATTTCCAATAAATCATATAGATATCAAAGAAGTAATGGTACCATTAGCAACTGGCCTGGTTTAGTTTATGGTTTTCATATGTGGTTCAATAGGAAGCAGTACTAGTGTAATGTGTAATAAGCTAATAGCTAATGCTGACGTTTTCTGTCATGATCCTATTCCTTCTCCTATTCCATACTTCAGAAGCTCTTTCCTTTTTCTTTCTGTCAGATGATAAACATCTCTTTTACCCAGCTGTCCCTCTATGGCTGATTCAAGGTTACCTACCCTGTGTATTTCCCTGAATTACTCATCTTTGCCTTGTCCATGATGGACCATTACTGCCTATCTGGACCACGACCTTTTCTCCCCCAAGGATCAGGCCTCAACTGTGAAGCCTTCTTCTTGCCTTAACTATTCCTGTGTGTTGCTGAATATCTAGGTCTGCACTGTTGCTTATTACAATTTTCATAAGTTATTGAAAAGAGTTGAGCCAAAGTTACTGCTTCATTTGATACTCAGAACTATTTATAGTAATGGTTTGGGGGCAGTTTCGGCTTTCTGTTGTTTTCTGTTTGTTTGTTCGTCTGTTTTTTTGAGTGTCACAGATTGAGACGTTTCTAATTTTGCAACAATGTTGTGTAACCTGTGGGTTCAGGATGTTACAGGTTTAGGGCCCCTAGTTAAAAGGTATCCTTTTAATCAAAAGTAAACAATGACCCATTGCATTGTAGTTATATTTTGGCCATCCTACACTAACTTGTGTCTTACTATGGTCACACTATTTAAATATTTCTTGGATTATTTCCACTGCTTTTTGGCTATGCATGCTCTAAGCTAAAAATTTAATCAGAGCCAGCATTTGTTCTACACTGGGCTGCTGTCATGCTTCTAGTTGGGCTTTTACAGATCTGGATCCACAATCTTCTGCTGCTCTACACAAAGGGCTTAAAATAGTTTGAAGTCCTGGTAAAGTGGGTAAAGGCTTGATAAAAATCAACTGAATGATTTTAGAGCTTGGTTCTAAACATTCTGGGTTAAGTGTTGCATTTTACCTCCTGGTTGTTCACACACCTCTATGTTGGCTCTATACAAAAAAAAATCTAATGTCTCTCAATGCTGCTCTACTTTCTGGACAAATACCTGGAAAAAAATCAAATACAGTCACTAATTTATGCTGATGAATAATTTGGGCATTTGTTAAAGTTTACACGATCCAGTCACTTTATTATGAACTGTTTTCTGAAGATTACTAAGACATAATATTTAACAATTTTTGGTGCTCCACTTAAGTTAAAGTTGTGGAAAAACTCTCAGCAAACTGGCCCAGACATCCTTTCATAAATCCTCTCTTGGGATTTTCCTGCTTATACAGAAGACAACCATTTGCATACTGCCAGCATCATTAGTGGGCAGTGGGAAGTGTTGGGGGAAGATAATGATGCTAATGAAACCACTAGGGCTGAATAAAAGGCTGTTCAAACCATCAGATGGCCATGTGTGGCCTGTGGTTTAATCTTTAAATATGATGAGGTGTATGGAGAAATGCTGGTTGATTAATGTGAATTTTAGCAGTGAAATGAATGTTCACTTGTATTTCTTGAGCTCATGTTATCTTGTTTGTCTGCAATAAAATCTCCAGAAATGTTCTTTTAGAGTTTCCCTGCCTGATGTGTTCAATGGAAACTCCTCCTGTTATCATGGATGGACGTTTTTAATGGAAACATATCCTTATCCCCATCCTGGGTGGAGGGGTTGAAGGGAAGCTAAACCGACATTTAATGCAGTTATTGTTTAGTATTTGGTCAAGGCAGATAAGATAACATCAACGGGTTGTATCACTAACTGATCTTAGAAGACCCCAATACAAACTGGATGCAAAGAAACTGGAAGAGATAAAGTGTTCTGTGGGATTTTATCAATTTATATTCTGGAGTTGCATCTTGGGAAAGGTTGCATGAAGCAGTCGAAAGCACCTCCATCTCTTCATGCTGCCCCATAAGGAATTTCAAGCACCTGATTTTTCTTTGGGTGTGTTGTCTTGGGTGTCTGGCAGTGAGACAATGAAAGCAGAAGCCATGAGTCAGAGGTTATGAGTTAAATTTGAGGTTCATAATTTGGAATTTGGTTTATATCTGTAAATATATTTTTGTCTTTAAATTTGTCACAGATCTGAACAAGCTCTCATCAGATCATTACATGATACATTACAACAACCTGATAAGTGATTGATTTTAACATTGGAGCCAGTAAATGTATTTGTCAGTGGGTAGCATCAAAGGCTTCAGACGGGATGTTGGTAACAGAACCTGAACAAATAAACTCATCTTTTTAATCATTCTATGAAGAGTTTTGTAAATCAGAAGTAGCGTATAAGTTTAACTGTGATGCATTTCTTGATTAACTAGAATTACCCCGCCTGTCCAACGAGAGGCGAAGAAACTGGCTGAACCTATATCATTAAAACAATTAGAACAATCTGTGAGAGAAATGCAAGCAGAAAAATCACTGGGAATAGATTGGATTCCACCTGAATTTATTTTCTTTCTGGAATGTTCTTGGTCATTTGGTTCTGAATTGTCACGTTTTTCTTCCCTGATCTGCCGGCACTCATCAGTTGGAACTCAGTCCACCTGAGTCTTCCTAATTGCCTCTGCTGTGCTCATCAGTCTCATTCAGTCTTCTGCCCGTTTTGTCATGACTCAAAGCCTACTTAAACACTCTCCAGTCTCTTCCCCTCTGCCAGATTATCATCAGACCAATGTCTTGTTGTCCAGCGTTCTACGGATGGTATCCTATTGCCGACCCACCTCTTCAAGTCCCTGGATTCCTCTCCTTGCCGTGCCCATGACGGACATCTCTTTTGGATTTTCTGGACACAGAACCTCGCCTTGTCTCTGGAACCCTAAGCCTTGCCTATCGTCCTGGTTAAGTACTGCATTTACAATATAATCTTGACCTCATGCCTCCCTGCTGACCTTGTCTCTAGAACCTGGACTCTCACAGCTGCTCATGTCCCTGGATTGATCCTCCGCTCCTTAGCCTCATCCATTCCTCAAATAAACTGGTTTTTGTTCACAGCTCCTTTGTGTGTGGCTGAACTTCCAGGTCCTCACAGTAACTCCTTACACTGAATATGAGACAATTTTCCTTACAAAAGGGGCTCTTTTCCAGGAATACTAATATTGCCTTAGTCTCACTATTACTGAAAAATATAAAGAATCAACTAATTGCAGTAATTATAGACCTTTGTCACTTTTGAACAGCACCTTTGAACTACATGCAAAGGTGCTTGCCCCCAGATTACAGGTTGATATGATTGAACAGATTTATTGTGACCAAACTGGTTTTATTAAACCCCGTCTGGCCTGTGATAATACTAGACCTCTAATGCATATCATAGATTCAGTGGGGAATAGTAACTCAGCAGCAGTGTTGTCATTACATGCAATGAAAGTATTTGATTGTCTAAAGTGGTCATATTTGTGGTCTGCATTGCAGAAAATGGAACTAAGGGAGGGGTTTATATCAATGATTAAGGTATAATAATCTATCCGCAATGGTTATGCAGGCAAAAACTGTCCTTTATTTGATGTTTCCAGGTCATTTAGACAGGATTCTGCAATTTGCACATTTATTTACCAGCATGACCAAGTCATTCTATGGAAAAAAGCTTCTTTAAATCTGTAGGGGCCTGTGTGACTAGTTTTGCCTAACCTGGAGACTTAGCGGATTTTAAGTCACAGAAAAAACACACACAGGTTTGTCTTTCAGGATAAAATAAAATCTTTTCCACTTCGTATGTTAAAGTTTAAAACAGTTTTAAACATTTATTAATGGCAGTTTATCTGATCCCAGCTTATAGGTTCTCAGTAAAATGTGAAACCAGCTACTGTACATGGTACCAAAGTTTCACGGGGATGTTAACATCAGCATTTACTTACTACTGCTAACTAATTCAGACACTTTACCACAGATACAGACTCAGTAAAGTTTTAAAACTGTGTTGGTTCTCCAGTTACGTGCAAAGAAGCCTGTGATTTTTCACCATGGTGTCAAGAATGGCTTCAAACTGTCTTTGTTTGACATTGCAAATGGCTCAATCATCCCAGATCTGCTATGCTAATTAGCTGTTATTAATTGGATGTGTGCATGCAACAGCATGCTGAATAGTTGTGCCACTGCACCAGTGCTCTGGGCAGCTGGCACATCATCTTTTACCAACGGGGAGCTCTGGTCTGCTGCAGAGGGCATCCAATGTTACAAACGAAGCCTGTTCAGACCAACCAGGGTTGTAGGAAGTGTATGCGATGCCGTGACAGTGTGAGCTTAGGAATGGCAATGGCAGCGATTTCTAAACAGCCACACAAGAACAACTGCTGGGGAAAATAGAACAGAATGGGCCCTGGGGCAAGGTTGCTCAAGAGGTCCAGACAAAATGTCAGGGTGTTTTACTCTTTTTGTGTAAGTAAAACTTACTGAGGCAAATATTGGAATGAAATAGAATAAAACTGATCATTCAGCAATGGAAAAAGACAGCAAAATACCTCCAAAGTAGGAGCCATCCATAAGTTTCATGCCGATGTTTCCTTTGGTCAGGATGCTCACCACCCCGTGCTGGATGAAGTACATCTTCTTGCCAATGGTGCCCTCTCTGATTATGTAGTCTCCAGGCTGAAAGACTTCAAACCTCAGTTTTGTCAGCATGGCTGTCACAAAGTTGGGATCGGCGTTGGCAAAGAGCGGCATGGAGGCCACCAGCTTTCGGCAGTTGAAGTTGACAATTTCCTAAATGGCAAGGGGAAACGGTGAGGGGCTTCTTTGGGGTGTTCACAGACAATGATACAGTTAATAACTTCTGGATGGTTGCTCAGGGTTTATTTGCCTTTCTTACTAAATGTAATTTTTTTTTTTCTTGTCATTAAGTCATATTTGCATGACAACTACTTTACCGTATGTACTTATTGCACTTATCAGCACTTATCTTTTACAGCACATCAATCACAACTGCTCAAATCAATACCTTTACCTTTGGGAAGATTATTGGAGACGGGGAAGCCTCTACTTGTTTCACATTAGCAAGCCCACTGAAGCATTTAGGAGAACTCAAACCTTGCTGATAATGCTGTGTGCATTTAGCTACATTTAAGGAATTTGATTAAAATCTGAACCAACTACACCTGCCATTGCTGGAAACAGAGACTGAATGACTGCAAGTAAATAAGCCTGACTTACAGAAAACTAATCACACATGTCCAGTTTAACTCAAGACTAAACATTAATCATTAACCCAAAGACCTCTGCCACCATTAGATACATTAAACCACTGCTTTTTTTTTTTAGTCTTTTCAAACATGTTTTATTGAGTGAAAAAAGTTAAAAACCATGTGTCTCTTTATGACTCGCATACTCACATACCAAATAGGTAATAAGTAATTCAGCAGTAAGTTGCACCAGCTGGTTGCTGGTAATTGCATATCTGGTCTCTTTTATTATGTTCTCCGAGGAAGAAACCAAAAGAGAGCACAATAATGAACACACACACACACAGAGTGTAATTACTTCTTGTGGAGATAAGAAATACGTGTATTAATGGGTGACTGAGTGTTTTCATACCTCGCGCAGGGGCTCATTAAGCTCCTCCAGGATGCTTTCCTCATCAAACATCTTGCCCTGGTATCTGTGCTCATAGTAGTCATGGATTTTCTGTCGGAAGTCGGCCGGCAGTTTATGGAACGACATGTACTGCTCCACTTGTTTGTACTGGAAGATGAAGAGCGGCGTGAGAGATGGGGTTGAGCCAAACAGAAACATTAATAATACAAACAGAACACAGCAAGTGCTTTGTTAACCGAGGCTGTTTGAGAAGTTTATCTGACTTTGAAGGGTTGCCGCTCTTTGCTACTTAATTAAAATGTCCATTTCTCAGATAGGAACCAGCGCTGCAAATGCTCAAGCTCTTTGAGGTGGGCACGTCTGCTCACATGATGCTCCTGTGACACATTTCTGACTTGCGGCTGTTGGGGCAAAAAAAAACAAAAAAAAAAACTGTGAAGCTGCTGAAGAAATGTGACAGTGCTGCAAAGCCCATGAGGATTCATCACGCTCTGCTGTTTTAAAGAAGAAACACACCACAGTTTTATGTGAGAACTCAGTCGCTCCTTCCCTCAAACTGTTATCATTAACGACGTCGTTTTTACAGGATAAATCCACCAAACATGTGATCCAGTTCTAAATGAGGAAGACCAGTCTTCTCTAATGTCTCCTTTTTAACTCCTCTATGATCCAAGAAGACGTAGGTTAATAATTAAATGGAAGCAGTGGGCATTTGTGTACTTAGGTTTCTATTCAGAGAAAGATATTTGTTATTTATGTTGTAAGTGATGAATATGTAACCAGCAGAAAGAAAAAGGAGTGCAGAAATCAGTTCCAGCACGTTGTGTTTGCTCTGGCAGGTCAAATCGAACCCAAGAGACTTGCATCATCGCAGCCTGCTATCTACATCAAATGCATCTAGAATGTCCACTTCTCTTAATGCAACCTATTACATTTCATGCCTGGATTCTCTTTGGAAGCAGCAGCTCCTGGTTTTTATACTGTACGATAAAAATGGCATGGAGGCAGTAATCATGTTATTACTTCATGTTTGCGCAGCACAAATGTTTCTTCAGTTTGTTTTGTTTATTGTTTTATACGTCACTACCGTCCTGTAAGTGCAAAGCCATTGATTGTGTGTGCCACACACACACACACACACACACACACACACACACACCACAGCACTGAGGCCATGAGAAGTGGTAACATGGTTCAGAGCCATAGTTCAAAAGATAAACCCTGAAAAAAGGGAGAGATGGCAACTGCTTGATGTCAGCAGATTCATCAGCAGGAAAAGATTCAGTTGCTATAACCACACACACACACACACACACACACTCAACTAAAGTTAGGATTCCCAGTCTTGAATTAAAATTCTTGCATGTTGAAATTGGATCATGATAATTGAGAATTATGTGACCGAATCAAGAAAATCTGCTTTAAAATGACGATCAATACAGGGCAACAAGTACAACAACTCCACATGGGGCCTGTTGGAGTTGGAGTTGTTTTAAACGTTACATAAGGCGTCCCTCCCTCCCAAGCCTGTGTGTTTATGTGTGTAAAGCAGTGTGAGTCATCGCCCTGTGGAAAAAAACTGTCAGTCAGAGGAAAAACACATTTCAAGCAGCGGGGTGAGGGAGAGCCTTCCCTGTCCAAACTAACAGCAGGATTTAAAGGCTGCCCTGTGTAGGACAGACGAGGTTGAGGGGGTAGGTCGGGTGTTTGCATGTGTGTGTGCATGTGTGTGGAGGGTGGGGCGCCAGCAATGACCTTGCTTGTCACAAGCAATGCCACATGAATTGGTTGGGATCACTGACTGTCCAGGAAATTACATTTTGTCATACTGTAAGGTGACATATGGCTTAGAGAATCAAATGGAGGCTTGACCCTGGTGGTGCAGGTGACACAGCAAATCACAATAACCTCAATACGGCACAGACCACCTGTCATTCAATGTGTCTCTCTGGTGTGCAGGAAGAAGTTCTTCTCATGATGAAAAGTGAAGGTAAAGTGTTTTACTTATAAGGACACATGATCAAATCCAGAGATCTTACTGTAATCAGTAAGACCAGTGTGATGTATTTGTTACACACAGTTTTGGAGACATTTTGCATCACTATATGGTAAAAACTTTCTTCCAAATCCTGCTGAACACAATCTGACACTTGTCTTCTTCTTTTAAAACACACAGCAGATTTCATTATAAAAATTTTGACATAACCTGTGGTGATAAATGATAAATAATCCCCCATTTTTTTGTGACATTTTGTTCAAGGGCCTGATAACTTCTCTTACCATTTTTTTCACGAGTCGGACTATAAAGGGTTAATTCTTCCATTTCTGTTTTGACAGCATTCCTTTTTTTTTTTTTTCTTTTTCTTATTTTACCATCGAATTCCCCCTTTCTCCCAGTACGGTTCCACTTCCACTGTGGGAAAACGCCGGTAGCTCCAACTAAAAAAATCCTGGCATTAAATATATATTTTTAATTTATTTTTATTTTCATTTTATATATATAAATATATATATATATATATATATATATATATATATATATATATATATATATATATATATATATATATATATATATATATATATATATATAAATATATATTTATACTTATATATATATATATATATATATATATAAATATATATATTTATACTTATATATATATATATATATATATATTTATATTTATATATATATATTTATATATAATATATATATATATATATATATATTTATATTTATATATATATATTTATATATAATATATATATATATATATATATATATATTTATAATATAAATATATATATATTTATATATAATTATATATATATATATATATATATTTATATATATAATATATATATATAATATATATATATATAAATATATATATGTATATATATATATATATGTATATATATATATATGTATATATATATATATATATATATATATATATATATATATATATATATATATATATATTTTTTTTTTTTTTTTTTTTTTTTTTTTAAATTTATTTTTTCATAATCTTTGTTCCCTAATTTTATGACATATTTTAATCCCCATTGTTCTAATTATTGTTTTACAGAATTATTGACCAGGTTATTTTATCTTCTGTGTCTATATTTTATCTTTTTAACCTTTTGGTTCCAGTGTTTCTTCTTCCTCATGGGGATCCTCCGTGTCAGGGGCTGCACCTGTTTTTCCTGCAGGGTCCCTGTTGTGGGAGTCATCCTGGTGGGGGTTTGGCAGGGGTTCTACACTGCAGCCATATGGCTGGGGTGTGGACCCCAGCCTACCTTAGCCAGGGTGTTCCCTGTGGCTGCGTCTCTGTTGGTCATTCCTGGGGCGGGTCCTGACATGGACGGATTCCCCAGATGTCGTTTCCTCACAGCAGTGTCAAGCCAGATATAGAAACAGAATCCTGAAGTTATTAGTTTTTATTTAGGCATTAATGGCAGGGGAAGGGTTGGGTTGTGTGTGTGTGCGTGTGTGTGTTTTTAAGTGTGAAACTGTTTTTATTTTTATGTTGTTAAGCTTTTGATATGCTTTTGTATGAAAAGTGCTATACAAATAAAGTTTGATTTAACTGGATTTGATTATAAATTAATAGCTTTTAAATAGTAAATGGACTTGTACTTCTATAGCGCTTTTCTAGTCATACAGACCACTTGAAGCGCTTTACACTACTTGTCACATTCACCCATTCACACAGACACACTCATTCAACACACTCATACCCCAATAGGCACATCAGGGGGCAGTTTGGGGTTCAGTGTCTTGCCCTAGGACACTTCGGCATTTCAGGGGAAGCCTGGAATCGATCCCCCAATTTACCAGTAGAAGGACAACTGCTCTTCCGCCTGAGCTACAGCTGCCCCTTCCTATGTATCTCACCTGCTTTTAATTTATGAGTCTTCACGGACCCTGAGGTCCTCTGGTATTGGCCATTTGGTTGCTCATAAGGTCAGAACTAAAACCTATACAGCAAGGCCTCTTTCTGTTATTACGGCCCTTGGCTGAGGAACAGTCTGCCAGAGAAGCTCAGGGCTGCAGAGACTGTTGCTGTTTTTAAAAGGAGGCTCAAGAGCCACATTTTTAGCCAAGCTTTTAACTGAATGTTACTTCATATTAATTTATTTTACATCATTTAATTAGTTTTATTAGTGTTTTCCTTTTCCTTATGGTAATCCTCCATGCTGGGGGCTTTGCCTGCTCAGGTTTGGGATTATTGCTTCAATGATCACCCCTGTGTGGGTGGCAGGGGGTCCTGTGTGTGAAAGAGAATATAACGAGTGTGTTATTAAATTGCTATGTTATCTGTTTTGGTGTGTGGTGACTTGTTTTATTTAATATGAATGAATTCGTTTTTTCATCTAAAACACTTTGTGTTGCCTTTGGCACAGAAAGTAAATAAAGTTTCATTTAACCCCTAATATTATCATGGGACCATCTGTTTGGGAAAGACTGCCTAAAGATACATCTTTCCTTTAAAGTTCCAAAATCCAAGAAACTGGGAGTAAGTGTGGTTGGATGGAAGGGATAATATGCAATACTTGTAGTTAAATCAAATGTTCAAGACCAACTTATAAAGACTGTTGGTTCATTTCTGGCTTATATTTATTAAACATAACACTCTTACTCTGTTTTAGCTAAAAAAAAAACAAAAAACATCAATATTTGGGCTACAATAATTCCTTTTAGAATATGAAAATGTTCTTTGTGGACATTGTGGTATTCCAGTATAATCTAAGTCGTTTTGGGATGCATGAGTGTAAAACTCCCCTGGGAACGCATGTGAGAGATCTCATGAAAAACTAAGTTTTTTTTTTCTCCAGCCAAGCTCTTTAATGTGTAACATCTCCCAAAAGCAAAAAAAAACATAATTCATTCTCTCTAGATTTCTAATTAATTCATTTAAGAGGGACTCCCAAAAAGTGTATCTACACTTTTAAAGCCATTAAAACTCACTTTATAGCCAACTCATTTTACTCCTTGTCTGCTAAAGCAATGAAACCCTAAGAGCATAGCTGCTGTGTCATAATAAGATAGATGATTATTTCACCTTTCTTGTAGCACACAGTTTCTCAAATGGGGATACGCGTACCCCTGGGGGTACTTCAAGGCATTCCAGGGGGTATGTTTAATGTCTTCTTTAAAACATTGTTAAATAAAATAATATGAATATATTATATAAATATATTTCAATAAATGTAAGTGTACATTCAGAAAGTGAATTTACATTTAGATTTACACCATTTCATTCCTCCCAAAGTCCCACATCCGAGGTGAACTCCACCCGTTACGAGCCACATCATATCCGTCAGTCACTGTCGCCTTGACAACGCAAACAATGGAGAGGTTGAAGCGTAGTAGAGATGTGCCAAACAGTTGCCATTGTTTTGCACGGTTAAAGTTTAATAAACCAAACACAATTGACTAAATGCTGTATTTCATGTGTTTTCTTGACCATAAACACTTGGGGCTGCACAGTGGCACAGTGGTTAGCACTGTGGCCTCACAGCAAGAAGGTCACTGGTTTGATCCTTGGCTGGGGAGGGGTTTGGTCAGTGGCCTTTCTGTGTGAAGTCTGCATGTTCTCCCTGTGTATGCGTGGGTTCTCTCCGGGTACTCTGGCTTCCTCCCACCATCCAAAGACATGCATGTTAGGTCAATTGGTTCCTCTAAATTGCCCCTAGGAGTAAGTGTGAGCATGAGTGGTTGTTCATCTCTGTGTGGCCCTGCGATGGACTGGCAAGCTGTCCAGGGTGTACCCTGCCTGTCGCCCAAAGCCAGGTGGGATAGGCTCCAGCTTCCCCACAACCCTGAACTGGATTAAGCAGTTCAATGAATGAATGAATTGACTAAATGCTGTATTTCATGTGTTTTCTTAACCAAAAATACTTTGCAGTGTTTAGGGGGTACTTTGCGGAAAGAATATTTTACAAGGGGTACTGAGTTGCAAAAAGATTGTGGCAGATGCCAGCAAATGTACTGAACTCTGTAACACTTTTGTTCCCAAAGTTTTGATATTTTAAGTTACGTGTGTCCATGAGTTGGACCTCAGTGGTTAGTCTGCATGGTTGCCATGGTGGCAGTGTGATCCATAAACTCAGTGAAACTTGACAAAGTCCTCTGCTTTTGCCATGTGTCAGTAACGATAAAGATGAGGCCAACTTCCAGAGTGTCTGGCTCATTCAGTCAAGCATGGGGATAAACCAGGAGGCTCCTATTAAGTGTTTCCTGCCTCGGGATTCAGAGTGTGACAGTCTCAATTAAACTGGAATGACATCTCTGTCTCGCTCCCTCGGTGGCTGGTGTTTGGTGAAGAGGCTGAGCTCTATTGACTTTCTTCAGCATTAGACTCAGATTAGTGTCCGTGTCACTCATAGCCAGAGGGCTGAGAAAGAGACTTACATGACCTCATGTTAAAAATAAATGCTAATTACTCAACTATAGTATGTAGATGCTTATTGTGAGGACAATGATTAGAAGTGATACATTAGAATTACACACGAAGTGGTGAGAAGACAAACAGTAGAAAGGTGCGAGAGATGGCCAGTGTCAATTACTTGCATTCACTCTCGGTAACCTTTTAAAAAAAACCTTTAAAATCTGTCAGCAAGTCAATATTTGCAGCTTAAGACACATCTATTTGGAAAGTTTACCATTAAACACCCCAAGTGTAAAAAGAAATTGTGAATCTTTTTTTTATTTTTTATTTGTGGCTTTTGAGTCTCAGCAAAAAGCAGATATGTCCGTACGACGTTGAGCTCATTGGATGAAACTTACTAATAATGCAGCATCATCTTATGAAACTTCCTGTTCTCTGGTAAAACTAATAAATGCATTACATTTGTAAAATTAAATCTGTCCCTCTCCATCTGCGGGCTTAATGGAAGGCTGGAGTAGCAAAGAGGCTTTTTTCTTCTTTCTTTTTTTATCGGACATAAAACCCCTAGTTGGTGGATTGCAAGCATGATGCATGGCTGTCACTGTAAGCTGCCACAGAAGGAAAGGAGAAATTGAATTGGCGCTCTTATTAATGGACCATGTTTTGAGCATCATGGATAAGGATGTAATAAATCTTAGATCTGTGTGTCTGTGAGGTCCTGAGACGTCAGAGTCCGTTAGCTTACTGGCTGTCCAGCGCAGTGACACATTATAAACTGCTTGGCCAGGACGTGTGTCTGTTGATGATGTTAAAATGGCATCGGATAAAATTAAGAGTTGACCTTGTGTCATATGGATTGTGTGATTCAAGTTTAAACCTTGTAATTAAAACAGTAAGTAAACAGCAAAAAGTGAGTCTGAATGGACTGGAAGTTAGCGAGATAGTAATGTAATTTATGCTTCTCAAAAGAATAAAATATCTTTTTGGTTCTGCAACAAAGTCAGACTTTGTACTTATAAAGTCAGAACATCCCCACAACTGTAAGCTCAAAGTACACCATGGCTGCTTTCTGCATTAAAAAAAGTGATGAAAGTTGCAGAAATGAAATGTTAAAATAATAGTTATGTGTGTTTATGTCTCATTAAAGTCAGTCAGACTTTTTTTTGCATTTATCAGTGCATATTTTATGTGTAATAAAAAGTTATGTTTAACGAGTATTTTTGACAGAAGGTGGCCTTATCGGTGAGCAAATCTTACTAGGTTTTTTTTTCCACTTGTAACTGGACCACTGTGAACTCAGGTGTGACGTAATTTGCAGTTACCTGGAACGCAGCATGAGACTGCTGTGAAAACCCAGCAGGCCCGCTTACCATTTCACAGTTCACTGAAATCTCACAGCATGCATGCCCCCCACCCCCCACATGGTCTCCAACTTTAAAAAAAAAGTCCTCTGGAACATGAAGGTGTCAGGATTTATAAATACACAGTAATGGCAATATTAAAAATGCATTGAATATATAGAAAATGAAAACAATTAATTTTCATATGTTGACAAATGTTTGTGTTTTAAAGGAGTTTAACTGAGGGTTGCACACTGCCAGCAGTCTTTATTTCAGTATTTTGAGATCACAGAGTTGATTTTTATGTGATACCAAGGTCACCAAGTCATTTGGAAAATGAGTGTCTTGCACCCAATTTACCTGGTACCAGCAGTAAATGGTCAGAATCTATATTAGTAAGTTATAACATGCACAATATCTGTTTGCTTTTTTTTTCACTTTAAAAACATGTCCCTAGAAAAACTGTGGTTTTTCTTGAGCAAATAAGATAGGTAGCTGTTAATCTTGAAATACTGCTTTTAGCTTCTGTAATCTTGTGTTCACAGACACAAATAAAGTTTTTTATTATTATTATTATTATAGGCAATCTGAAACATCTGAAGCAGAAAGCAGAAAATGCATGTAATTCTCCTAATTTCACAGAGGTGCCTTGCTAAGTTTATACATTCACTTTTGAATGAGTAGATTTTCCAACAAACAAAGTTTGATAGCCAGATGTTTGGTTATGATTCTGCACACACATCAGTTTCTTCAGTATGAACAGTTCAGTTGAGGTTCAGGTTCTTGACATGGACATTTATCTCTTTAAAGCTTGTCACAAGTAAAATTAAGGAGAAAATACTCATATTTCAAATATTTATTAGGCTCTTTAACAAACGGTGAAAAAAAAAAACAAACAAAAAAAAAAAAAAACAAACAAAAAAACGTTTTTGTAGTTGCGAAATGCTAAATTATTACCTCCGCAAAGTAGGTTATGTTTTCGTCAGTGTTTGTTTGTCTGTCTTTTAGCAACCTTACTCAAAAAGTTATGGATGGATTTTGATGAAATCTTGGGGATATGTTGGAGGTGTCACGAGGAACAAATAATGAAATTTTTGGTGGAGATCTGAAAGAGATCCTGGATTCTGGTTTTTAAATAAAAACTACAAAGCAGACGCCGCGCCACTGACTACCACATCATTGTATGCAGTGGGCGTGTGCGTAATGTGCGTAACTTTGGCTATGATTGGCCAATCAGTATGACTGACCCCTCTTTCTAATTGTGTGATATGGTAGAATAACGCTGATGTCATCATGTTTACATAAATGTGACCAATCACCATCAACAAAGCAGGAAATGTTTGTGACGTTGAATGACTGTCACCTGTTGTCGTCCAATCAAACTGATGTTACCGGGCACAAAATTGTGATTTTGTCCGCCTAACTGCTCCCAAAGCACAGTGGGAAACGTAGTTGCTTTACTGAATGCAGTTTTATGTCAGTGGATTAAAGATTTGGAGGCAAAACAGCAAAGGTAAGACAGAATATGTGTTTTTTTAAACGTAATGCATAAATTCAGCCATCTTTTGACTCTGGTAGAGTGAATCTTGGTCATAGCGACATTAAACTGGTATGTGTGGAATCTGTGGGATGTGTGCTTTCAGTAGAGGTGCTGTTTGTTTCTATGCCGCTTGGTGGACATGAGGGTCCAATATTTTGTTTACGTATGTCTGCGTACTTTCTTTACTTGGTCTTTTAATTACCACCGCCAAGGAGGTTATGTTTTCGCCGGAGTTTGTTTGTTTGCTTGTCTGTTAGCAACATTACTCAAAAAGTTATTGATGGATTTCGATTTAATTTTCAGGATATGTTGGGGGTCTCACAAGGAACAAAGGATTGCATTTTGGTGGAAATCCGGAAGAGATCCTGGATTCTGGATCACTTTGAAGTTATGTTGGGTGTTAGTCCCAATATGCTTGGCGGAGGTCTGCGCTCTCCAAATGCCTTTCTACTTGTAGTATAGAATTTATCCACCAGGGGGCAGAAAACAAGTGTCGGATTGTGTACAATATCAGTTTTGATGCAAAAGGTCCCAGAAACTATCAGTAAAAGATTAAAAACAAACATTTTCTTTACCTTAAGAGGCTGCTGTTCTGCTTATTCAGTGTATTTTGTATAAGTATGTACTGTGAATCACAATTTGATTGTTAGTGTAGGATGTGATAGATGAGCCCACCTGCACCCTCTTTTTATTTATTTTCAATCATTCTGGTAAAATACAATTCAGCCTCAATTTTTCCAGGTTTTCATTCAGACATTTTCATTTAAGTACCATCTCTCTGATATTCAGATATCAATGCAGAAAGCATTGACATCTGGATTGTAGCCTGGATGTTGTGAACAGGTTCTTCTGAAACACAAAGTGAACTGCTCGATGACTCATTTTAGATATCTTTTAGTAGTCCTCAAAGCTTTTTGGTGTTAGTTTTCTCATCAGTTGTAATCAACTTCAGATACTTCATGCCCTTAAACTGTCACACCAGTAAGGAAACAGACCACAGCAGCTTATCGGTCAGTTATCGAAATACGTGTATGAAAAAATAGCTGGAAGATTTCTTGTTAAACCACTCACATCGTATCATCATTACTGAACCTTTTATTAAAGCTAAAGGTTTACACCTCTATGATATTATGATAGTGGTACACACACTGTACTGGCTCCAAGATAAGAAATGATGTGGCACAAAGCTTAAAAAAAAACTGTATGAAACGACCCTGCTTTGTGTTCTGTATATCACAGGAGTATATCACATGTGTCCAGTTTTTGATGATTAAGTTAACTGATGAAATTTAGTGCAAGCCAAGCTTCAATGAAGAGTCTGTCAAGTCAACAGCTTGATGTGCCAAGTGCATCAGTGTTCACCACTAAAGACCCCAGGGGGTCACATGTCATTCCTCTCACAGCTATTTGGACATCACTGCTCCATGGCTCTTGAGGGGAAAGTAAAAGTGGGAGTACAGTTACATAATCGCTGATGCACGGTGTCCGTTAGCAGATGGTGCATTGCCCAGTAGTGTAAGAGCAACCAAAACCCTTTTCAGCCAAGTTTGTCATGACAACTTGCAACATGGTTTTAAAGCCTGCTTTACATCTTTTCATGTTACTCGCTTGTTTTTGGTTCCACAGTCCGTCTCCCATCAGAGCATTGTTGTAAACTAAATTACAACTAAATATTAATTAATGATTGTCCACAATACATTTTGAATTGGGTTGTACTTGCCTCTGTTATCATGCGAGTTTAATTATCTGTTCATAACACGTCCATCCATCCATCCAGTTTGGTTGTAGGGGCATTAGCTTAAGCAGAGAAGGCCAGAATTCCCTCTCTATGGCCACTTCTCCCAGCTCATCCTACCTTTGACATATAAATCCTACTTATTAAAAGCCATAACAAAATCAGCGTAGCCTGGTCTTACCATGGTTCTCCTCTTGGTGTGATGTGTCAAATCAGGAGGCATTCTCACCAAATGTCCAGGCCAATTACGTTTAGCAACGATTGTAATTTAAGCACCCATCTCTAACAAGGTCCATAGGTGAAAGTAGGTCCTTAGGTAGGTATGACTTAAGTCTTTTTTCTTGATGATAGATGCAGAGCCAACATCGTTGCAAATGCTGGACCGATCCAACTGCCAATACCCCATAAAACAATAGTTTGTTTTTTCTTTGTTTCTGTAGATATTCTGAATTATGTTTGTTAGCATCAAGGCCGTTAAATTTTGTGACCTTAAATGTAGAAAACACCATTACTCACATCAACCTGAGTAAGTTGTAATGTTTGCACCAGAACGTGCATGAAAACTGGCAACGAAGTTAGCAGAGACAACTAGCTAAAAGTAGTGAATGCTTTAAAGATAAGTAGGCCTAATAAAAGATGAGAACTGGAGAGGATCATTTAAGAATCAGAAAGTAAATCAATTTAAAGCACTAATTACATAATAGTGGCAATAAAACAGATGATTCAGTTAAAGCTAATAGTTGCATATAATAGGTGCAGCAGTCAACGAGGCTGTTGACTCAGTCTGACAGGGATATAAATAAAACTGAAAAGGTTAGGAATCACTGCTCACCAGTGCATCTCATTAACATTCCTCTTATAGTTACGGTTTCTATTTATATTCTTGTCCGCACATCTGCTGAACACAAGCAGCGAACCAGCACATTTCGACTCAGATGAAGCAGAAGAGTTCCAGCAAGGACAGCCCGACTCAAACCTGCAGCTAACAGCCACCTCTGTCTTTACTCGTGTAAACAGAAGATGCTAAGTGCTGTAGCTATTTTGACATTTCTGTCTTAACACAGATGTTATGCTAACAGTTTACTCTGCATTAAGTCAACGCAAGCCCATTCTGTTGCTAACATTTAGACTATCACAAGCAAATGGTGTGTTTTGGCAGTGAGGCCAGTTCCAACCCATAGCTCAATTTCCAGTCTGGTGGCGGAAGTTGTTTGTGGACCTCAGTGCACGGCTCAGTGCAGTGGGTAATGATGAACAAACAGTCATCATGCGCTGGGGATCAGTGGGATGCTGGATAAGTTTTCTCGGTTTAGCCTCGCAGCAGGATATTGTATCTCTGTTCATTATTTCACTGTTGTGCATCACAGAAGGATGGAAAACAAGACAGATGACAGGAAGTGGTTGCTGCAAACATCACAGCGCTGTTACAGCGACATGTAACTGACATAAAACAGACTCCAGGATGGAGCAAGCAACACCCCCCGCCACCCCCTCCCACCATGCTTTATATTTCCTTTCAATGTTTCTCCCGAGTCTCTATTAAAAGCAAAACTGTGCCCACTGCAGAGAGACTTCCTAGACTTACAGAAAATATGTCAAAGAGCTCAAGTGGAAACCAATTACAGCACAATTGTGTGGCAGCTTTTCTGTCCTAGGTTCAAACAATGACGCTAAAGAAGAGCTTTAAGAAAAGTTGAAATGATGTGAAGTCTGTTGAAGCAAAAATCTCAGAGGTTCTGCAAAAGTAGAGGAACCTTCTGCAGCAACGTAAAGCGAAGTACCCCCCCCACAAAAAAAACAAAAATGGGTTTGTGATTTGCCTGCTAACGGACACAAACTGTCTGAATCACAACAAAATCTCCTTTGCAGAGATGAAAGGCACAACACAGATCACAAAGTTTAACAGCAAGATTTGACCAAATATAGTTGAGAAAATTCACTACAAGAAAGTAGCAGGGCAAAGGATGAAGTAATGAAATACAAATGAGAGAAGAATAAAAACACAATGAGGATGAAAAGTAGAGGATGTGATCAAAAGAAAAGAAACTTTAGAGAGTGAAAATAGATTTGAAAAATGCATGAGGAAGCATTGCAAGGTTAACAGTTGGCAAGATCAAAAAGTAATTGTGTACAATGCACATTTTTAGAGGTGGATTAGAAAGATGGTGCTCAGATTCCTTTCAGAAGGAAAGGTCTCCGACTGAAAGGCAGAAGTTCCCAGCAAAGGCTTCAGGTTCTCCTTATATTTTTATTAAAAAAATATCTCCTATATGGAGATAATATCTCCTATAATATCTCTGATAATATCTCCTATAATATCCTTTAATATCCTATAATATCTCCTATAATATCTCTGATAATATCTCCTATAATATCCTATAATATCTCTGATCATATCTCCTATAATATCCTATAATATCTCCTATATATCTCCTATAAAAATATTCCTTATAGGAGACATTTTGATTAGAAATGTCTCTTTTTGTTAAGTTTCAATGAAACGGATGTTGACTTCAGCCAACACCAGGAAGGTGAAGATGAAGCCTGTGTTATGTTTATACAGTACAGAGTTCAGTTTGCTGTATGATTATATATGATGTACTCCAGATCCACTGACAGTTTGTCCATGCCCTGCTGTATTTACAGTGACATGCTTTTCAATCTGGTACATACTGAACACAAAGCAGATTCATTTCAACTGAAAGGCCACTGCTGTCACGTGACTGTCAGTCTTTACATAAAACCATGGAAGCATCACACAACCCCCCCCCACCCCCAATCTACCAACCAAAGGAAAGGCAGTAAAGAGAACCAGGTCATTACTATGCAGGAATAGTAAAATGTAAACATCCTCTCCTCTTAACATTGGCCAGGAGCTTAAACCAAACATCCAAGCAGGAGTAATTACTCTGATGTGTGCCTTCATGCAGGTATACAACGGGAAACGTCTCCACATCACCCAGGATCTAAGGAATCTAACAAGCCACAGATCACCGACGACAACATGGAGTTATAAAGCAGGAGCATGTTCCCCTCCCTGGCCATCAGACAGGAGAGCTTTGATCCGCTGTTGTACAAAGACAGCAGACGTGCCAGGGCTCAGCGAGCTGTAGTCATGAATATCGAACCAATGGAGCAGATGCTGTTCCTGTCAAAGAGTGTTTGGATCAAATGTGTTATTCCTTCCCTGTTTATATGCAATGAATCCACATTATATTCTTATTGTCAGGTTGTTTATTTTTGTTTAACCAGTTTTACCAGTGAAACTCTGACAATGAGACATCTCTGTTTGCTATCCGAGCTAGCAAGATGGTGCTAATCCTTTTCTTTAATAAAGTTTATCTGCGATGGGCTGGCGTCCTGTCCAGGGCGTACCCTGCCTCTCACCATACGGCTGGGATAGGCTCCAGCTCCCCCGCGACCCTTAATCTGACAAAGCGCTACGGATAATGAATAAATGAATAATAAAGTTTATTGCTTTTATGGATTTATCACAACTCTTTCCTCATAAAAACAGCTGCTGCTGGAAAAAATAAGTGCCATGCACATCAGGAAACTGCAGGCAGGAAAACAAAAAGTGAAAGGAAAATACTGAAAAATGACAGTTTGATGGGTTTTTATTTTTCTACAAAAAGAAATATTATTGTATGTCTCATTATGTTCTTGCTGTCTAATTGTTAAACGTGCACGATTGTTGCAGGGTGTTCTGGCCCCAGGCCAAATCGATGTGTTTTATTATTGTGTGTTCAGATTACGAGTGTGATCACAGACTGGTGATTTGCCATTCTGGCTGCGTTGGTTCGGTATGAGGAGCTTCATGGCTTGCCTATCCTCCCTTGCTCTACCAGTTGGAGTCTTCAAGCTTCTGTTCACCAATCCCCGTGGCTCCTCGTCTATTTAACTTTACTGCTAACTGTTTCTGAGCAGCTTTACATGCGTGGTTTGGGCTTTTGAAAGTTTTGCTGTTGTGTAATGTGATCACTAGTTCTCGAGTTAAATGGGTTTTACGATGTTGTGTGGAAACCTTTAGGAAAGCTTCCACTGTTTGTGTCAACCCTCAGAGCCCTGTACCTACATTTCTGGCCTCTGCCTACAATCTGCAGACTCATAATGAAATGAGTATTTTTCTAAAACCAGAAGGTCTAGTTTAATACTTCTGGAGTCATATTAAAGGGAACACTTCGGAGATTTGTTAAAATTTCTGACAAACAAACATGTTGAAGGATAAATTAATATGAATATCCTTTTGGAATGATGCTGTAGCGGTAAACATCTAACATGTGGGCAGTTTGGTCATCTCTTATCATGTTTAATTGTTCTCCAGACTTCTATAATTGTTCTCCAGACAGTATATAAGGCAGAAGAACAAAGCATGAACCAGATCCTTACCTTTTCCTGGTACTGGCGCCTGGATGAGTCCAGAGACTGGATAAGTGCGGTTGCGTGGCCAATAAACATGGCATAGCAGGTGGCTCCTACGATCATACTGAGCATGGTCAGCCAGATGTCCGACATGCTCTCTGGGGCTTGTCTGCCATATCCAATGCACAGCATGTGGCTCATAGCCTTAAAGAGGGCAAAGGAGTAGAGCTCACTCCATGAGTCGTTCTGCAGGGGAAGATAGAAGAATGACAGAACAGAATATAAAGGGGTTAGAAATAAAGAGAAAAATGGAAACTCAAGGTCTCCTTGATTAGTTTGTTAGTTTTTTTTATTGTATGTTTCATATTAGAATTATTATCTGATTAATTAGAGCGAAAATATAGAAGTGAAATTAAGGACTGAGAAGTCTTAAGATCAAGTCTGCAACCCTGTGTCTGCTGAGTGTTTAAGGTTTAGTGGAGGTACTAATCATCATCACCGAGCAGCCTCACCCTGTCTTGGCCGAGCAGAAGGAGAAGAGGAAAAGGAGAGCAGTTAATGAGGAGCCTGTACATCTGCCTGCTTCACTCTGCCTTTGATTGGTGCTCGCATACTCAGTCAAGCCTAATTCTCCCATGTTGGATTCATTAGAAAGCTCTCCACAGGCACAACCGCACCTCGTGTCCCCTCCTTGAAACAGCTGTGGGTAACATCCTGCCACAGTGTGCTACTGTGCCTGTGCACATGAGCGTTACCTCCAAAACCCCTCATTCCTCTCAGAGTGATTACGTCGACTCTTTACTGATTTGTATTTTTTCCAGGATTATTTGCATTTAATTTGACATGCAAATGCGGTGAGGAGGGTTACCATCAGATGTTTGGAAATGAATGTTTAGGAAAGCGATTTGGGGCACTGCAAAGAACGGGTATGAGGCTTCACAGGCGCTTAGTTTCAAGCACCAGAATAACCAGAAACTCAGTCGTGCTGTCACTCTCTGTTAGCTTGGCTCCAACTTCAAGCGCTGCAAGACAAAGGTTGGTTTCAGTTTGGAGCCGTCAGCTGAATTAGTTGTTTGGATGGGTTTTAGGAGAGAAGCTGGATTTTTATTTGCATCGTTTAAGACACAAAAAGTCTAAACATTTGAGATAGTAAGAACTATCATCATATCTCCTATTGCTATTGCAATGCTGTCCTCGCCTTAGTATCATCATGACTCTGAAGCCACCAATAACTATATTAAATGTGGAGCTACTGTCAGGATTGTGGAAATTTAAGCACACACAGACAGATGTAGAATATTTCAGTGGGCGTTACTTCACTGGGATCTGTAGTGGACCACACAAAGAAAACTACAGCTGCAGTCAAAAGACTACTGCTGAGTAGATGCTGATCATAAAACCAAGAGTTGTAGGCTACCCAGCTTGTCTGTGGGGGATAAAACGGCCATCCACCACAGTTGCGTGATGTTATGACGTCTATAAGATGTGATTACAGTAAATCTCTGTTGCATGCCAGCGCATTTTTTTTCCCCATTTACTGTCTGCACACATACAGGAGGTGACAGTATAATTCATCTACAGGTCGAAGACGTATTACCCTCAGAGTCGGCCTTCGCGGCTGTGAAAGCCAACGGGAATAAATCAGCTCACTTCCCCCCTCGTTTTCTGAGAAACGTGATGTTGACGTCAAGGCCTGTGTTGCTGGAAAGTCTCTGCTTTCTACCACGATTTTCAGAGAAACGCATGACATGCATCATGCAGCATTGTTTGTCCGAGCTTTTCTACTGGAACTCACAGCTGCAGAGATTACATGTACTTTCCCTGACTAGAGCATTTTGGTGGCATTTTAAACATTTTTATGGCTGTTTAGCAATTTTGCTTTAGAGTTATGCTCAGTTTCAAAGGATAAAAGCTTCACATTTTGGCAAAAACACCCCGAACAGGAAAACCCTGTGGGAAAGAGATAACACACTCTGATCATGTGCTGAATTTTGAGGTAATAGCTGATTAGAAGTGACTCAGTGCACAGCTGTCTCTTACTATTGGAAATTACAAGCTTCATAGTAACACAATAAACTAATTCTACAGAGATACCACCCTATGTGAAGGTAGAGGGGAGGGCAGAGGAAACAAATGAAATTAGCTCTTGTGTTCATTTTATTTGCTATCGTTCTTCACTGAGCTGCACAGATGATAGCTAATTGTACATAATACATTTAGGGAAGAACACAAGGGGAGTTTGGGACATCGGTGATGCATGATGGCGTAATTATAGAAGAGTGAGCGTACGTGCGTGCTAGCACACCGGCAGGTTTACATTATGTGTGTGTGTCTGTGAGCGTACGTGTCCCATGATGTGTGTGTGTGTGTGTGTGTGTGTGTGTCATCTTGAATGTCTGTAAACCAGCGCAGAGCCCCTCTCTGAAAGCCTTGTTTGATGAACCGCAAATGGACAAACATTTTCAATTTTAACATGTAAACTTGCATTAAAAAAAAGATGAGAGCTGTGTTGTATTTATTTCAAAACAGCAGATTCCTATTAGTATTTTTTGTTCAAACTAAAAGCTGCAAGATCACGTGGCATTTGCTGAAATGACCTAATGTCATTAAAAACTGTGACTAGAAAGTTTAATTTTACTCTGATTCAGATTCCTTAGTTCCAACTTCTCCGTGTAGCTTTGAGTGTGTAAGTTAAGTAAGTAACTAGATGATTTTGCATTATGGCTGTTGTATTTACAAATTTACCATAAGGGCACAAATATATTGGTTACTTGAAATATTTAATCTTATTACTATACTTAGGTAAATAACCTGCAGTGAAAGAAAATAATAATCTATTTGAGCAACAATTTTTTCGACTTCTCCTGGAAAATTGAATAATGAAATGAGCAAACATTTTTCCAACCATAAAGTTTATTTAAGTACTTTCTGAATCATCAGTTAATATATTAGTAATGCGTTACTGGTGAAGAAGAAGAGAAGATGAAACACATGAATGAAAACATTTCAGACGTGCCTAAAGAAAAAAATCTAACTTTCAGAGTGGGCATTTAAAATCTCTTTGGAATGATGCAGCTGTAGCTGTAAAGCTCTATGAAATCATAATACAGTGTGTGAACATTATTCCTGCAAAGACCATCTTTTATCAGGGAAAAGGGATTAAAGTTGGAGATATTTTAGAACAGACAGTTCAGGTGAAGTCTCCAAAATGACCTTTTTAGCACATTTTGGTCATCCGCTTACAGCAGGCGTGCCCAAAGCCGGTCCTCGAGGGCCGCTGCCCTGCAGGTTTTCGATGTATCTCTGATCCAACACACCTGGCTTCCATTAAATTGATTCAACAGCCAATAAAGTTCTGCACAATGACTGATTAGTTTGAGTCAGGTGTTGGAGCAGGGATACATGGAAAACTGCAGGACTGTGACCTCCGAGGACCGGAGCTGGGCACCCCTGGCTTACAGCCTGCCCTAATTGGGGGACATCTGGCTTTAAAGGCAGCAAAAGAAGGAACCTACATGTGGCACAGACCTGAAACTAAAACATATTTTCTCAGCTTTCTGTCTTTCTGACATGAGGTCAAAGGTTACAGGATGGTTTGACAGAATATTGAAGGGTGAAACAAAATCCAGGAAAAATATATTTAAAGTTTAATGCTTCTAAAGTCAGATTATCAAGATGGCATGTTGCAAAAAAATGAGGAATTTAACAGTCTGGGAAGGTGGAAAAATGGACATCCTGCCTCACAGTTACAGCTCTAGCATTCTAGCAAGAGATGGCTTACTCAGTCGCCATCTTCAACTTATTACGCTAGAGATTATCCCTGGTTATAGGTTACCGTCGAGAATGAAATAAATTGGTTTACTTGGCAAATGTTCTCCCAAAATCCAGTCAGTGGATGCACAAAAGACTGCTGATATTTTGGTCAGATAAGTGAGAAGTAGGACACAAAAGCATTGTGGTTTATTGCCTGGGAAACATATAATATCTGCAAAAAATCTGTTTACAGAACTATAAATGGTTTTTTATAAGAACTGGCTACAGACTTGCACAACAGCATTTCCTCAAGTCTCAAATCAGGGAAAAAAAATACAAGAAAACACTTCCAGCTTTAAAAGGCCTGGCAGCACATCAGCTTCCTCCATCATGAAACAGGAAGTTTCAGACCAGCAACAGGCTTCTTGCATCTGACCAAGAACAAAGCTTACAATAAATAAATAAATGGACAAGGCAAAGGTTGACATTATTAAATCCAGAGGTCTGAAATGCAGAACTTTACAGAAGAACTATCATGGAGGAAGTACAGCTCTACATGTACTTCCATTACTGCCCTGACAAAAATTATTCACCACCAACAGAAACATGACTGGAAATTTAAAAACTTTAAAGTGAAAATATCTCATTACACAAAAATTTAACTAACTGACCATCACCTTAGTTCAGACATACAAAATGTTATTCATATTTATCTGCTGCCAACATGACGTCTCCAATTCACGGCTGTCCATTCAGCTGTGCAAAAGCTAAAGAAACAGGTTCAGTCCAAACAGTGAGTCTATGTTTGCTGGAGGATCTGAGGCACTGGCCTGCTAACTGGGACCCAGCTGGTAATTAACTGCTGCAAACATGCAGTTGGTAAACTGTGGAAATCTGACTCAGGTTCAGCACAGCTATTCTACTGGTATAATGCCAAGAACTGGGCAGGCTAACTCTGTTGCACTAACGACAAGAGAAAAAAATGGTCTCATTTGAATTTCAAATCATGATGCGTTGGTCAACCCATTTAGTCCAGCAGCCTTCAGTTTTCACTGTCTGAGCTGCTTTTAACCTGACATGACAGCATATGACTACCTGTAAGCATGTCTCACATCATAATGGCTCTATTCACATTTTATAGGAGAATTTGAAGATGGGTACAAAAAACCTGATACTTCTCACCAAAAAATACACATTCTCTGCACAACTTGACAACTTTTCTTCTAAAAATGGGGCTGGTTGCACAGGGGCAATGTGTCCCACAAAGACTGCAGCTCCAATCAGCCTGTGAGGCTATTTTTTTTTTTCCATATAACTTGACCTAGCAAAATAAAAATAAGCTCAAATGAGAGCTTTTAATTTTCTGCAATATGCATTTGCTGTACAGTCTGCTTGACTTATTGTACTTTATTTGAAATATAGCTACTTTAAAGTTAATATAGTTCAATTTGGCTAAAAGCATCAAAGTTTAAAGTCAAATAGCAGTCAACAAAAGTAAAAAATAAATAAATAAATAAGTTGGGATGCGCCTATAATTCATTTAGATAAAGAAGCTGATGTCCACAGGACACAATGTTTCTGATTAATCTGACCGCAGAACACTTTTCCACTTTGCCTCAGACCACTTTAATCCACCTTTTATCTTTAGGTTAAGAATGATCCGAAGCTTTTTTTTTTTTTTTTTACCGCAGAGAAAACTCTTTAGATGTTGTTTTCTGAATGCAAAGTTTTGACTCTTTAAAAGATCCAAACATAAGAAAAAGAGAAACTTTATTTTTCATTCATATTTCCATGAAAGCGTTACATTATTCAGGTGCAAAGAAAGTGTTTGGGTCATTTTTGACACAGTTTTTAATATCAGTCACAGACTCTGATACATGATGTAAACACTCATTCACAGATGCACACATACACCTTGTCACACTCACCCCTCTGGACCCCCTCCAACCCATACATGAGTACTGTGAACTCCTACTATCTTTGGAATGGTAAAATCTACCTTATTACCCATCTAAATAAATCAAATAGTTTTTTTTAGATGTGTTGATGCAATCAAATCAAAATGAGCTCATTTTTACATAAAGTGGTAAAAAAAAAAAGTTTCAATAAACAATATATTGTTTTTGTTCTGTTGGTAGCAACACATGACAAATCATTACATTATTTATTTGCATTTTACATCCTAACTCTTTTTGGAATTGGGATTGTAAAGATAGTAAACATAAGACATTTCTTTTCAAAGTTGGGTTGTTTTCAGTCATTTTAAGGCATTTCTGAGGGCCCCTTCTATTTAAGTAAAGTTTTACAAACTACCAGGCTGCAGTGCAACGTACATACCTCATATCACATCATGTTTTTCTCCTTCACAAAGAAACCGTAGTAGGCAGTTTATTGAGGTCCTTACTAAATTAGATCTGTGGCTGGGTGTCAAATCACCAAAGCAGTTGTCACTCACACACATACACATCAACACCTCCACACACACATTATTGTCATGTGCTATGACAGGTCTGCCTGTCTCTCAGATCACTTCAGTATTTAAATGAATAAATAGGTGACGTCCTTAATAACTCTTCCAACATGAATGTTTCCTTTTTAACATTTCAACAGTAACACTTCCCCTTTCAGTGTGAATAAAAAGCTCAGAAAAGCAGTGGAGGCTGGAGCGGAGAGGGAAAAAGAAAGAGGACCAACATTATTGTCATTGATCTAACAGCCAGTCAGGCTGAGGAAGATGGGACAGGACCACCTGTCATCATCCACATATCAGTCATTTACGTAACACAGTGATGATCCAGCCAGATTATCCAGTTTACGGCAGACACCAGTGTCTGATGTGGTTTTTATCTTTTGCGAGTCAAGGTTTTGGTTTTTGTTTGTTTTGGTTTTTTTTAATTGTTAAAATGCAGACACGAATACATTACAGGAAAAACAGAAGTAATGAAGAGTCCCAGTCACACAACATGCAGGAGTTCCTTCTGGATGCACGAAGACAACACATGCTTCTTCTAGCTCCCATCTTACTTTACTTCATCAGAAGTAAAGTAAGATGGATTCCAGTAACTGTCCGGTGCAGAGAGGCGTTTGTTATCTCTGAAGCGAAGCACGAGGACAAGGATCATTTAACGCTGCGTCTCTTATTTAAAGCAACTCTAAATAGGACCTGACCTTCATTATGTGGCAGCGACACCGTGCACTGGGTGGCCACGCCTCCATGGCGGCTCACTGACATTGTGACAATGAGTTTTATAAAAAAAAAAAAAAAATTTAAAAAAAGGCACGTGGGCACAAAGAATGCCTTGCTCTGAGGCACTGAGGAGAAAACTGGATGTTCATGAAGGGAAGAAACAGGACAAAAGGAGTAAAGGAGGAGGCAGCAAAGAGAAGAATTTATACCCTTTAGCGGTAATTAACATTCGCCATACAAATGTCCCAGTTTGTTACAGAAGCTGACCTTTCTGTCATACTGGAGATCAGCTACATCAGCACAAAAACAATGCTGGAGTTCAATGCAAGCGAGAAACTGTCACTACCTCTGGTTTGCCACTGTGAAGTGTGTCTGAGAACTATGAGCTGGTGCATAGTGGAGGAAAGTTCCATCTAAACTGGTACAGCTTATTTCTGTTTGCATCAGAGTTGGCGGTATCACTGATGTTTACTTCAATCGAGCCAAAGGAGACACACTGTACATAGCTGGCATAGCAATGGGTTTCCTCTTGGCTTCCACAGATTGAGGGGAAGACACACATGATTGTTAGTGTGTGAGTAAAGAGAGACAGGGAAGGAGGGAAAGGATGGATGAGCAGAGATTGGACAACAAAAGGAGAAAAATTGAGAGAGAAGCAACAATGGTGTCCCTTAGAGAGTCAGTGGAAGAGAGATCCATCTGGAGATCTCTCACGCCAACGTAGACACACCTAAACACCAGCGTTCTGTAGAACTCTGCGTTTTTCAGGGGCCTGGTTGTCACAAATCTATGTGCCAAAATTAGAAGGTTGCCTCTCAGCATGTGAAAGCTTCCTCTGCAATGGCAGAGTCAGGCGGCTGTGGGAACAGCCTGCATCTTGCAAAAGGGGGAATGATCCTGTCTGCTGCATTTTCTTACATTAAAAAAAGAAGAAAAAACAAAACTATTCCATCGGGCGAGGTTTCTGATCACAGAAATAAGCAGCAGTCGACACGTTCTGGCTCTAGTCGCAGTTAAGAGCCGGTTTCTATTGCAGATTATCTTGATGTCAATTAGGAAGCTGTGTCACTCCCCACTGATACCAATTACATCTCCTTACCTCCGTCATTTACAGCACGTTGCTCCTACAGTCAGCCTCGAACATCGATGTAGACTCTTCCTTGTTAATCTATTTACCCTGTTAGTGTGTTTCGTGTTGTTCTCCTTAGTTACCTGCTTCTCATTTGAGCAACTGCTCTCACGAAACTTATCCCTGACTAATCATCACCTTTCTGCTCAATAAGGGGTCTACACCCCAAGATTTATTTCCAAAGTACTGAATATAAATTGCAAGCAGTATTAACTCCTCAGAGTGTCCATATGAAGAGATTAAACACAACCAACGCTGCCTGATTAAAGTAATCTTCCTGTTTGTGCAGTGTTTTATAACAACGTGTGAAAGTAGAACGTACTGAGTGACAGGCCGTGCACGCGTACAGTTTACCCTGCTCATATCTTCTGATTGCTCTGCGCCTCCAGCCATGTCAGTCATCAACTTTCAATCTGTTATCTCCAGCGCAGGGTGACAAGTCCGATTAGATGGAAGTGTTTGGATCCACAACAGAGGAAGAAGTTCTCTGTGAGTTTCTGTTTTTCCTCTGTATTTGTGTCCACATTAGTGGTTCATGGTTTACTGGAGACATTGAACAGCTTGTGGGAAAAATGGGATGGCTGAAATGAAGAAGATGTTGCAACTTTTGCATCACAAAAGGTTGATTAAGGTTGTTCCACATCATAACACGTGTCACAGTTTCAGTATACCACAGGGGAAAAGGAGGATTCTGCACATTAAAAGCATGAAATACTGCAATGCCTTGTAAAAAGTAGGAAAACATTGGACAACTGAAAAAAAACCCCAAAAACATATACATCAAACTGTTAAAAAAAGAATATGCGCACAATTCAGAGGTTTGTTCAGATAAAGATTTATCAAAGAAAGTTTCTGTCAAGTATATCCACCGTATCAAGAAGGCAGCTGTTAAAAAGGAACTGATGAGCAGAAAACTGGTTTTTGTTTGCAGTGGATGATCCAGATGGATGAAGTTGTTGATGCTTGGTGGATGGCCACCATGTTTAAGCAAGGTGGTGGTGCAGGGATGTTGTGGGATGGGATAATAAGGAGTCAGAAGGGTCTCTTAGGGTGTCTGAGAATGTTAAAATGACCTCTGTAAAGTCCATGCAGTGAGAACTGTTCCCTCTGCAGACAACATAACCATCCCATGCTGCAAAAATACACCATAAAATCTTTGGCTGTCGTGAGTTTAAAGGAATAACGGTGTTGCCACCAACGTGCACTGGCCTCTAAACTATTGAGAAACCTGTGGAGCATCCTTAAAAGTAAGAACTATCAGGATGGCGGCAGTATGCCTGAAAAAGGCAACTTTTGGGGACAATTCTGGTTTGTTACATGGACTTCCAAGTTCCATGTCTGAGAGAGTTGTTAAGGTTATATTCAAGGAAGAGCTCCCATGTTAACATGGAACTGGATCTGAAAACACATTATTTGTCTTTAGAAAGACAATCTCCTGCATAATGCAAAAAATATTTTCATTAACTTAATGTTTTTAAAGTGCTGAGCGCTGGGTTTTTTTTTAGTGATTGGCAAAAAGGCTTTTTTCATCTTTAGTAGTTTTGTTGTTTAAAATATCATATTTGATAACTAAAAAAAAAAAAAATGCTGTCTGTCATTTGCACTGATTATTTGGAAGAAAAGAACAAAAGCAAGATATGCATAAGAATTCAGAGGGCAGTGTTAAGAGAGCAGCTTGCTCACCACCATCTTGTTAAGCGAGACCCAGCAATCAGACGGAAACTCCTGCAGCATCGGAACAAGGAACTGGAGACAGCCGTCCCAGTGGCACAGCAGCAGCATCATCCCAATCAGGTTGAATATTCGCATCACAGCGCTGGCCAGGTCGTAGGTCATGTGGAAGATCTGACAGCAGGAGGAGAGAGAGAGAGAGAGAGAGAGAGAGAGAGAGAGAAGGGATGGAGAGGAAAAAAAACATGATGCGTGATTGGAATATTGAAAAAAAATCTGTTTATATTGTCAGAGTCTAAACCAAATGAGTGGTAAACAACGCTACACATGTTTTCACAGCCATTACAGCGTAATGTTATGCAGAGGAGAAGCCTAGAGACAGCGTCTTGGGAGATATTTTGAGGAATTGGCTGTCAAATGATACTTTTTTCAGTATGCAAATTTTCCAAATGCTTAAACTGGATGTCAGTAAACCAGAAAAGCTTTAGTTCACAGTTTATCTGCACTGTAAACGGTGAAGGGATCGTGCCTCTGCAGTAGCCGGGTCCAAACTCTGGAACTCTCTGCCCTTTGACCTGCGCTCCATCGCTGACCTGCCATGTTTAAGGCTATTATTATTATTTAGATCAGCTTTTGACTTGCTGCTCATGTCTCTAAATCTATATTTTTATTTATTTCATCGACTTGTTTTTAACTGTCCAGCACTTTGGTCAGTTGTGGTTGTTGTAAAGTGCTTTACAAATAAAATGTGACTGATTAATTGACTGAAGTCAAACCAAATAATGTATAAATATATGCATGTGCATAAAAAACAGAATATTAAAAGGGATACGATGATATAAAGCACTATTAAAGGCAGTTTGATGTCGCTAACAGGCGCAAAAACTGTTGCCACCAGTCTGTTAGTTTTGCAGGTGTGCTGTGTGCAGTTCCTTTTAAGGCTTCTTGTTTTAACCAGACGTGGGAACAAAAGCAACAAAGGGACACACTGTTTGTTCTAATGTGGGAGCAAACCTAAACAGAAGTTGATAAAGTTTTGATTAGTAGCCTGAACCGGCCTCTTGCTGCTGTTTCCGAGTATCACTAGCCTCAGGTAAGAATGCGTTGACGGCCTTGTAAGCGGCACTCACTGCAGTTTTCCTGGCACTAAGCCTGACCGTGTGACCGACGCGTGTTTGTGTGTCTGTGTGGGGTTAATTTCACACGGCGTGAAATCCTGCATGCTTCATTAAATCATAAGTAAAAGTTGATGTCCCCTCCAGGGACAAGAGAATAGTCATACAGGGAGGGGAAGTAGGCCAGACGGCGTACTGTAAGTCTGCCAGGAGACTTTATATTGGCCAGCGCTGCTTCATGGCTCTATTTGATGGTGTCTTAAAATGCAAACATGCCTTTTTCTCACAAGTTAGATCGTCCTACATGTGAACGAAACTAGGGCAGATGTGTGTTTGGAGACAAGCAGCTTCTGTTTTGAATTCCCTGGCAGCAGGCGGGTCCGAGTGTTCTGTGACTCACCTCGTCACCTCCGAGGCCTCCCTGCCCTCAACCTGCAGCTCACCGGCTCATTGAAACCTCACACCTATTACACTCAGCTCGCCGCTATGCACGAGTCCGGCTCAAACGGCTCGGAGCCTTTTCTTACAGGCTGTTTGGACAGGAAAATCGTTGGTGCATCTGTATATTTGTTGTAAAAGTCTCCATTGTGTAAATTAAACAGCATATTGAATTCATACTTAACACAAGCGCTGCAGGGAGCTGAAAAGAATGATGACGCCTTCCTTCTCTGCATGTTAATGATCCCTTTCTCTCTTTATTTCTTAAATCAGCATCCACATTCTTTAATGGGTTTAGTTTATGGTTTGAAGACCACAAAGGGAAACGCAGTGTGAGGCCCTGCCCTGTGATTGGGAAGCATTCCCATCATGATTAATGAGAATCCGGGACTAATGTTCTCCCCGACATCATAACAGCACCTGGCCATGTGTCACTGTCGGCCCACAATTTGGGTCAAAGCATCTTACCGTGACCCCAAGTTGCAGTCTGGAAAAAAAACACAGATAAACTGTTTTGTATTCCTTCCTGTTCTGCACCATGAAATGCATTTAAATAAACAAGTCAACATGATGAAAACCAGCCCTGTTGCAGTTCCTTACCTACTGCTGCTCATGAAAAAGCACATCAATACAAGGCTGCCGCCTCAGGATTTTGCTTTTGATACAATGGTTGTCTCTTACTTCGTGTCAGAGGCAGAGACAAACACACACACGTTCATTCCCAGATCGTGTCACACTGCTAACCCGCTCATTCTTAATCTTTTCTTTTCTGTTTTTTGGGGGGTTTTATTTTTGTTTCTTTTTCCACGGTTCGCCTCTGTCATGAGTGTGGTGATTTTATGGAGAACCTCGCTGCAGCGAGCAGACTTAAGCTGGGCTGAGCTGAGCTGGGCAGAGAGAAAACACAGCCGGCCACGTCTGGATCGAGCTGAGCAGAGCAGAGCTCAGCTGAACTAAGCGGATCAGGGCAGGGCTGAGTCAAAGCAAAGAGGCCATTCACCGGTGTGTGTTTAAATCACTGATAAGGGCTTTCATCAAAGTCAAATAACCACTCTGTAATCACAGGAGTGGTGGCTGTTTTCAGAGCAAGAGGACACATATTTGATCATGAGGTGATTGGTTACTTAAACAACCTTGTCATTAAAAACAATTTGTCATTAATATTATAGACAAAGAAACACATGCACACAGCAAACAATGCTTAATTGTCTTTACAGAACATGGAGCAGCATATAATGGATGAAAATGCACCTTGCAGTAGATAAACCTCATTTCCTGATGTGTTTTCAGCAAATATGTAAAGTCAAAGCAGATTTTTCCTTATGAGTTTGACTGGAAGTTATGATATATGACTGATAAATTACTTCTACGGTATGATGATGAATCCTCTCCTGATGGTATTCAGCAAATGAGCCGCTTTGTTCAATATTAATATTGAACAAATATATATATATATATATATATATATATATATATATATATATATATATATATATATATATATATAGAGAGAGAGAGAGAGAGAGAGAGAGAGAGAGAGAGAGAGAGAGAGAGAGAGAGAGTGACAATATGCACTTGACCTTATTCGATTCAGAGTTTTTTGGGTGACAATTTGATTTAAATTGCAATTCTCACTATTCTTTGATATTGCTGATTTTTGTAGATGAAAAACCAATACAAATGTACAAAAATTATTGAATTATTGTTTTTTTTTTTTTTTTTTAAATCCATTTTAAAATTGTGAAGCAAAATATCTATATCTATATATATATATATCTATATCTATCTATCTATATATATCTATATATATATATGTATGTGTGTGTATATATCTATCTATACATACACATATATATATATCTATCTATCTATACATACACATATATCTATCTATACATACACATATATCTATCTATACATACACATATATATATATATATATATATATATATATATATATATATATATATATATATACATATATATATATATATATATATATATGAAAAGAAATGTATTCAAACAATCTCCTCTGAATTTATTTTCCTGCTCCTGTATTGTTACTGTGCTAGAATTTAGGGATCATTAAAGGATAGAAATAACCTGACTGACTAAATCAAGACCAGACAAATATACTATGCTGTTTTATATATAGTATGAAAAAGATAAGAAGCACAAATTACTTGCAGTGTTTTTGAAACTCACTAAATTTGAACTTGTTCAGGTTTTATTTATTTATTTTTCCTTTTTAAAAGAATTATATGTGTTTTATTTCCAGTGTTGCATCCATGTTGCATTGACTCCTGCTCAGCTGTTAAATAGTTCATTCTCATATTAAAACATCACACAAAAGTAGATAAAGGAGAAAGGGAGATAATTCTGCATCAGAGAGCAAATAAGGTCAGGAAAACTCTGCCTAAATTTCATGCAGAACCTAATACAGGGTTGACTGATGCTTGAGTCACTGTTTTTTTTCTAGTATCAGTTTTAATTTCCATCTGATCTCAATGCATTAGCCAGTAACTGTCCAGCCTAACCTTTGATGGTCAAAGCAACACTCCAGTCCCCCCTCCTTTGCCATGTTTATACTGTATCATAAACTTTGAAGCTTAGCATACCTCCTCCCATTGGTGGATGTAACGGATGAGTCTGGACAACCTCAGCAGGCGCAGCAAGCTGAGGATCTTGGTGAAGCGGACGATGCGGAGTGCCCGAGCCGTCTTGTATACCTCTGAGTCGATTCCCTTCTCCACGATGAGGAAGATATAATCCACAGGTATGGAGGAGACAAAGTCCACCACAAACCAGCTCTTCAGGTACTTCTTCTTGATCTTCTTAGGGTCCAGGATGATCTCGGTGTTGTCCTCGAACACGATGCCCGTCCTGAAATTGAGCACCAGGTCCATGAGGAAGAAAGTGTCAGAGATGACGTTGAAGATGATCCAGGGTGTGGTGGTCTCGTCCTTGAAGAAGGTGATGCCTACAGGGATGATTATCAGGTTGCCCACCATGAACATCAGCATGGTGAAGTCCCAGTAGAACCTGAACGGAAGATAATCACACAAAGCAGTCGATTAAACTTTGCAAAAGTAAAAAGTGAATCACACAGTAAAGGACCAAATGTCTGAGAAGAAAAATCCAATCCATCCAAAAACAGAAATACTGATGCCTAGATGCTCACAGTGGTGCTATTTGCAGTGGATATCACATGCCAGCAAAGATGCTGATTCTGCTCCAGTGGTATTTCCAGCTTTCTCTTTACCATCAAGTGATGCTCTCTCAGAGGAAACACACATTTAGAAAACAGTACCAACCCCCCATCGGAGATGAACAGCTGATGTTCTACAAGATGACAGGCTTGAGTTGTTGCTGAGTTAATTGCGTCTTCTCTGTGTTAACCTCCTCCATTTGGCTCATACCAAGGACGCACTCTGCTAAATCATTTCAAATCAAGGCCCAACAGACAAAGGTGCATAAATAACTATGGCAACAAAGTATGACAATATCAGGCAGTTGTTTCCAGTATTGCAGGTTTTTTTTTTCTGCTCCATCATCCATCCCCAGCAGTTCCTTACCACAGTTATTTGTCCCAATCAACCCCTAACAAACAGTCAATCATGTCAGAGAAGAACAGGCTGGATGATGAGAATGATTCCTGGAAACTGAAAGCTCAAACTGTCACTTGTTACTGATGTCTGATTATTATTATTATTTATTAATATTTTATTATCAGTATTATTATTTTTATTATTATTATTATTTTAGCATTTTCTCTAAAGAAAGAATGGCCAAACGCAGCAGATGTGGCCTTTTCTGTGTTTGTTTTCATGTCAGACAAAACCTGTAAAGTATTTTCACCTATATTTCAGAAAGCAAACCAAGTCTTAGTATCAGTATTACAAATGATCACTTCATGTAGTTGTTCGATTAGCTGGTAAAATGCTAACTGATTATCATAAAAGTAAAAAGGACATAACTGACAGTAAAACTACTGCCAGTGTGTGATAGAAAAGACAAACTGATGCTATTACAAAGAAAGAAAAGACCAAAACGGAATAAACCAGTTTCCCAATCCTGCTGTAACGCACATGAATTAAAAGAATGACTGTTAACAAGCTTGCAAAGACCCTAATGAGGGAGGTCATTCATCTAAATCAGGTGTGTTGGAGTAGGAACACGTCTAAGACACTGGGAGAAGCTATACTGGGAACACTGGAATAATTTGAGGAGCTGTCCTCAGTGCTGAACATTACGTTAAGACATTTCCACTCAACATTTTCCAACTTTACTCTGTCTATCCCAGACTACTAAAACATCCCACACTGCAGCGATGGCAACATACTGCCAAATAAGAAAGACGGATTCTGTTGTACCATCCTGACCACAGGTCTTCAGCAGAGCCTCTGAATGCTGATTAAAATCCCATTTATGCCTTTCCTTTAAATGCAAACCCAACTCTCTGCTGACTTAGTAAAGTTTGGAATTTTAAATGCATTTTTTGCAATTGATTATTAACATTTTTTTCTGTTTTCATTCAGTTTTAGTTAGGCCTGGAGTGTTTCAAGTATGTCTCCACATGAAGTTGGCTTTGCCTGATGGAGGAAAAGGATCAAACAATCTCACACAGACTCATCCAGCAGCACGAGCTGTTCAGAGTTAGGCCCATACCTGAAGTCGCTGTATGGGTGGATTATCCAGTTCCCCGCTGACTTCACGCGCTCTTGTTCTTTCTCCACCGCCTTCTGGCTGCCAAACATGCGCAGGGAGAATTTATTGACTCCTGGCTGAAGCATGGAGCTAAACTGCCTCTGCATGTATGTTTGGTTGTTCTTGGAGTCTCCATCATCCGGCACAATCTGAGGGCCATCCTCCGCTTTGGTGAAAGTAACTGAACTTCTTGACTGCTGACCCGGTGTCTGTCCTTTACTAGCCGGGGCGTTGGAGAAGGAAACTCTGGAGTCCTTTTTCTCCGCCGCGCTCCTGACCTCGACCCCCGGTCCCTGCGTCAGGGACCCCGCTGAAGTGACAGAGCCGTCCATGCTTCCAGCCTGCCCCTTGCAGTCCTCACTTGCTACAACTCCATCTGCCTGTTTCTCCTGCCTTGATATGAGAGAGGACAGGCTCCCTGAACTGGCCGGGTCCCTTCTACAGTCTCCGTTTTTGTTGCATATCATACCGGTGGGCCCCTCTCCTGTCACGCCTTCTTCTGAGACCGTTTCCCCCCAGGTCCTGTGGTGTGACTGCGAGTCTCCCCGCTCTCCAGCAGCATCCCAGTGGCATAACAGAGCAGAGGCAGCGCTGCCAGTGGCACTTTGAGGAGCGGACTCCTCGTTTTGCAGGAGCCAGATGTCATTGTTGGAGTTTCTGCGCGCGACGGACGCAGCCCCGCCTCCGAGCGTAAATTTCTTCATCTCGGTTCCTCCGCTTCTCCCGTGATCCTTGCATCCCTTTAAAGTGGCGACATGAGGCGGCCAAGGCTGCTGGAATTTGGGCTCCTCCTCGCCGTCCTCAGCCTCGTCCATCACTGGCAGACAGACACTCCCGTACTGGTGAGACTGGGCGGCGGCAAGAGGATGGAGCGTGTAGTTCAAAGCAGGACCAGCCCTCTGCTTTCAATTCACAACACCTTGGGTTGACCGCGCGCTTGTGGCGTTGCTATGGCTGCAAACTGGCTGCTGTTATGGTGGTTTAGTAAGAGACGACAGCATTACCTTCGGGCTGCAACTACAGGAAATATTGAATGAAAGGTGCGAAACGCCCTTCCTAACAAGTTAAACTGGTGGAAAATAAATCAGTCAGCCATAAATAGACATAAAACATGATTAAATATCGTTAACTCGCCCAATTAGAACAAGGGAGGACTGGATAAAGATGAAAAGGTCACATTAAGTCAAGTTCAGCTTCTTTTGCTAACCACTGCTGAGAAGTGTCAGTCACGGGGTACAATCGCTAAATAATCTCCCTCTTTAGATGCTTATTTTTAATCAAACTGGGAGGGCAGAAAACTCCCGCCTGTTGCTTTCTGCCTTCCCATCAGGTCACGGCTGCGCTGGTCAAATGGCGCCATCTTGTGGACGAAATAATGATTGCATCATTTTTGGTGGAAGGAACTGGATAACTTTTTTTCTCTTGATAATGTATTTGCGTCAGCACTGATTTCAACTTCTTTCAATATATTTTTTTGTGTGTGCATAGATAAAGTGAGTTTTATCGGATTAACAATACGGAACCACAGAATACATTTTAATAAAAAAGTAGTTTAACTATGAGATACCTTGAATTTCCCATCAAACTGGGAAGATGACATTAAAACAAATGAAACTTGTTTATTGAAAGGTTTTATCAAACAAAAAAGATAACTTTTAAAAAGATTAGCACTACTGGGTAATTTTTTTTTCTTTTCTTTACAGGAAGATGCTTCCACTTTTCACCATTTCTAAGTCAGCCTTTAGAATAAAAATAAAAAAAAGATCAATAAACAGCTTTTATTTCCATACCTTTATTTCAGTTTGTGCAAGTTGTACAGATGTTATTCCATATTTGTGGAAAGTACAACAATGTACACATTCTGGCTAGGTCTTCATTTCTTTAACTCTGAAATGGTAACATCCAATCACAACACTACTCATGTTAAATGGAACATATGGCTTCTTAACTATCTACACAGTGAAGAAAAAAGAGACAACTGTTCAACAATCAAAACCAAGTGTTTTAGTTCACAATGAGTGAAAAAGAAGCTAAATCCATTTTTTTTCCTTCAGTAGTTTTCAGACATGTGCAAATTGTTGAAGTTGCTTTCTACATAAACAGCTTACTTCTCTTGCACTTGGTCCTTTAGAGTTAACCTATACTATGGATGTAAAATTGACAAACATGCTGACTAAAATCTTAATTTCAAAATGGGAAGAAAAAAAGCATTTAAAAGTAATATTCCTATTTAAAAAAAACTTGTGTCTTGCAGGAAAAAAACAAAACCAGCATAGTAACTAAACATTAAACCAGAGCAATTTCTGTATTTAATTTAAAGCCTCAGTGATGCATTTTCTAATGGGTAACTGCAAGACGACAAAAGAAAGGGTGCTTGTTAAGGCAAAGTATACAACTCTGCTAAAGGTTAGTGGCGATGTCGAGAAAAATCAAACTGGTGAATTCAAACACACTCCAGTCTTACATGAATGGCAGTGATGCATGATCAGAAGTGTTTCAGGTCCTCTGAGGAGATTTTGTGCTGCTTCACAAGTGACCCTTTCAGACCGAAGAATATAAAAAGCAGAGTGGCAACTGTGAGGTCAGTGCAGGAAGCAGCAGCACTAACAGAAGATCGTCACAAACTAAGCATTGCTCACATTAACATTTCTAATGATTTTACAACACACATTTGGCTAGAAGAGCGTTTCAACTCATGCAATATTTGCCCAACGGCCTGAAGCAGAAAGAAGTATTTCACACTATGAAGTTTGGCTGCACAATGTGAAGAATATAGAAGAAAGTAAAATGAGGGGAAATAATTTTTTCTTAACACATTAAACACCCAAGCACAAAAAAGGTACTTAAAATTGCAGGGCGCACGGTATGATGTGCCACACAACTGCTGAATCCTGGAGTGCCATCTTGATGCCAATCTAGAAATAAAGAGACAAACTTTAATTTTTTTTTTGCTGGTTATACACACGCACACACATGCAGACCTATGTGAACCGCAATGAACTCGTGGACAGTTTTACGAACCTCCTTCAGCTTCTAGTTAGAATTCCTTTGCCTCACATTCTTGTCTTTGTGATTTGCAGTGGAGTTGCTCTTCCTGAAACACATCATACAACATGAGCTCTGCAGCAGCAGCAGATGGAAGAGCGAAGTGACAGTAAAAGCAGCCAGATGTTGATTTTACTTACAGAGGAGCAGATCCTGAGTCGTCATCTGTACACATAAGAAAAAAAGAGAGAAAGTTAATACCAAATGACTTCTCATTGAGAGCCTACAACCTTAGTAAAATGATGCTAGTGAATGTTACAGTTTCAACTCCAAAAATGTTTGTGTATAAATGGTAAACAAAAGCAGAACGCAAAGATTTGATTATATCATATGAACCAAACTGTTGAGAGTGAGACATTTCACATCTAATTTGAACTCCCTTTAAACGTTTTCTAGTTTATTAAGTTTATTAGCAACTGGTCAGTAGCATGGCTGGGTACTGAAAGCGCACCTGAGGATGGCGTCACTGCTAGGGATAGAAAAATTATAGTAAAGAAATGTTCCATATTTTAACTTGATCTACTGACTGGTTGTGTGACAGGAGCAAGACCGTCAAATATTAGACTGGGTGATTTAACCAGTAAATCTAGGAGAAAGTAACAGGTTACAATGTTTTACTTAGCAAATAAGCCTATACGCTACACCCCCAGGATCAAGAGTAGCTAATGCCTTGATCCAGAAGTTGTTTTGACCAAGGGGGCCTATTTAAACAAAGTAAATATTGCATCTATAGAAAGAAAACTGCTTCTTAGCTGAAGTCTGGATCCTGGACTTGCCTGTGTGTACTTGTGCTGATTGAACGGTTAAAAAAATAAAATAAAATAAAATAAAATTTAAAAAAAAAAAAAAAAGGGGGGGGGGGGGGGGGGGAACGGACATTTTAACCACAATTTGACAGAGGCTATGGAAAATCTCAGACAGGGATGAGGCAACAAATCTCTACCATAATTCAGTAGGTGGTCTCCTGTCTTTAGGTGTTTATAAACGGCGGTGTAAAACAAGGAGGAATGATGCACAGCAATACATGACCATGCCCCAACCTCTGAGAAGCGTTGTCTTAATCATATACATGCTAAGCTAATACTTATTATTCAGACAAATGTCTCACTTTCAGTATCTGATACGTTTCTGTCACAAATTAATTGTTGGTTTATGATATTTGCAAATCATTGCATGCCATCCTTCATTTACAGTTTAGACACCAATCAAACGTTTTTGGGAATTGAAGCTGTTGCATGACATCAGAGATGATTCCAATAAAATAATTAAATTCAACTACGTATGAATAGATGCATGCCCACCTGATGGAATTCTGACAATACAAAAATAATCCTTACAGCTTGATAGTTTAAACCAAAAGATAAATGACCAAACTTCAACTGAACCGATTTGGTAAATTTCCAATTATGTTTCAAAATTACTGATGAATGTTAAATGCACTGACCCAAGTCACCTCTTAGCATCACAGAGGCTCATGCAATACAAGCAAATGACAAAAGGAACACTGCAAAGGCCGTATTAAGAAACAGTAAACATTATTTAACTGAGAGCTAACACACATCCTGGCGCGTATAGTGGCGGTGTTCACACCCGAGCAAGAACTTGCACAAGATAAGGCATAATACGTTACCTCTGACCAAATGATGAACGAGACAAATGGTAAATGGTTTTACTGATCCTGAGAAGAAGGCTGCCTACCATTTGACATGCATTAGATTCAAGATGCAGAAAGCATGCAAGACAGATGGCTAAAATGTCTTTGGTTCAACCTCTCCAATTACAACTCAGACTGTTGTACTAGTTTCAGTTTTTCTATCAGACTCTTTCATTGGCTCAAGAAGAACATTTTAAAAAGACCAAAAAGTGAAAGCGATCATTGCAGCTTGCTCTGAATTCACATTTAGGGCCAGTGAAAGAGTAACCAAATCTTTGAGAACATTCCTCTGAGAAGTGGTTACTATGAAAGCAGTTCATTCAGACTGACATAGCTCTATAGCGTGGTCATCTCAGCTCAACCACTTCAGTCTGACATGCAGTTTTGTTCACTTACCAAAATGCAAAACCAGCAGCGAACAGAGAAGTCAAAATGTAAATAAAATAAAAATAAAAAAAAACAAACAAACTAAATCACATTTTGTTTAAACAGCACTGGAAGCTAATACTTAAACTACATATAAAATGTGAAAAATCAGGATAAACTGAAAAGGAAAAACCAGTTCAGAGCGAATGCATGCACCAACAGGTTTCACTCTCCTGTGAAAAAGGACACTTTAACTTTCGCAAGCCTGACTGAAGAAAAGTACATGTCGTCAGACACATGCAGCTTTGCAGTTACTCATAATTACTGGAATCAAGTACCTGTGACAGATGCTCCACTTAACAGCCTTCTAACTCCCACATTACATGTATGCAGTTGTTTTTTCTGCAAGTCTATATTTTAAACTTTCATCTGGCCTGAGGAAGCTCATTTAAATATGTTTTTATCTCAAAAGAAATTTTGGGAATAAAATGAAGAAACAAATAGCTTTTAATTTATGGTTCACTAAACTTTATTGTGGAGAAGATCAGTGATACTTAAAAAGCTTAACATTTCTTTAACATATTTTTAACCTATGAAGATCTCAAATAGCAAAATGTCTCCCATGTTTTATATTTAGGATGCGTGTCAATACAGCATTTGTTCCTAACAGAAGAAAGTCTTGGCATGCAGCTTGGAGAAGGCATCTGCCCCAGTCATAAAAAATAAACAATACCACTAACATGAACACTGAGCACAGCTTGGAACAAGAGATTACCTTGTACGGTGATAAAAGCACACCAACAATTTCCAAGACGACGTTCACACTGCGGGTCTGAATGCTCAAATCACATTTTCTTGTAGCTATCAGATGTTTTTGTGTGATTAGTTGCATTTTCATCTAAATGCAGCTGTTCTCATACTGGAGGGTGAAACATACATGGCCCTGATGAGACCAGCATGTGCAGAAAAAGCAGAATGCTGCATTAATGGAGGTAAATATTTAGCATGTTCATCATTGGTTGAAAAATAAAAAATAAAAAAAGATCTGATTTGTAGACAATCAAATTTAAATTAAAAACAAAAAAACTGTGGGTTACATGTGTGCAAAAAAAGTTGCATTTGAGTCAGTATTGATTGCAGTGTGAACAGAGCTCAAGTGTTCAGGTGCTCTGCTTCTACAGAGGGGCCTCTGAATCTGGTTTATCTGGCAGATCAGCAACATTGACTTTATTAGTTAAAAGCTATATAAAAAACAAAAAGACAAAGGTTTTGAGGAAAAGACAAAAAAGAACCCTGGGAAGTCTGTTGTAATCGGCCTCTTAAATTTTTAAACGCAGTCTAGGTAAATAACTTATTCATTATCATATTTCAGTTCAATAAGACAAATTTAAATGTCAACTTATTAATTTATTTTCCCCCGAAGACGCAGCATCTTCATTAAGCTGCAGGATTTCAGGAAGAGCATGGCAGACCTTAAACCCATTACATTTGATAAAGTTGGTGAAAACTAGTGTAATATATAGTGGAGTGGAATACATACCATCATTGACCTCATCAGGCTTTCTCCTCTTCTCATAGATGAAGATGATGGTCACGAGGATGATGACCTCAGCCACGATGCCAAGGAAGGGCCAGAGAGCAGCCAGGCGACTGCGGACACGCAGGTGGATCTTGTCCATGTTTGTGCCAAGTTCACTGGTTCCAGAGCAGATGTAGTACCCAATGTCGTTCTCAATGCTCAGGTCATTAATGATCAGCATGGTCTTGTTAGGGATGCTCTTGATCTCATATCTTTCAGTGCCATTGATGATGTTCTGAGGATTAAATTTGAATCGATGTCATTGGCTCACTGAATCAATGTATTTATGTAGATTTATGTATTTTTAAAACTCACGAAACATAGTTGTAACTTACCTGTTGGGTGCCATCCTCCTCTTTGAACCACAACCAATCAGTAGGCAGTGGATAGCCATGACTCACACAAGTCAGCACACCTTTGTCCTTCTCATTACCGTGCTCCGAGTGCTTGGAGGCAGAAACATGGGGAGGAGCTGCACCCAAAAACATTCAAGTCATGACACATTTGTGAAGTAATGCCCTGTTACCATTTACCTAGCGGAAGACATTTTCACATGATGAGAAACAAAACAATAAATATGCACTGAAATGAATTTAACAGGCTAGCATGCAGACGTTCCACAAATCAATTTACTACCCCGGCCTACCATTAACCAATCAAAAAGACCACAACTCAAGATGAACAGTCCTTGAAATCATGAAGAAACACACCATCCCTGAAATGGAGCTGTAGGACCAGAGATCACCAAGACTTAATGTTTACAAAAGAAAAAAAAGAGAGAAAAAAAAAAAAAAAAAAAAAGAGAATACTACTGTCTCCACATGAATAATTTAATGGGACTCTGTTGTATGTAGACAAACTGGTCTGCTGTGTACAGGACAATCCGCCCTCCCATCCTTCAGCTTTTTGGTTTTGCAATATATGTAATACTGGTGATTTATTTACTGCTTTACAGGCCGCTGAGTGTGCGTCTGTACCGAGGCAAAGACCCGCCCCGTAAGTCTATGTCCAGTCACTGCTGTGCCCACACCCACTTAGTCCTCTGACTGGGAGGCGATTGTGGCTTATACAGCTGTACAGAGACATGTGAAGATGACTAACACTAGTGGAGTTGAGAGACAAGTTTGAAGACACATCGGCTTAATTCAAATCTTTAGTGTGGAGTAATTTTTGGTTTTACTGTTGAGTACAACCACAAGGGAGTGAAAGTGGTTAAAATCAATTTCACTGTGCAGACGTTTGTAACATGTACCCTACGCTACAAGCTATATGTCCAAACATTCCTGGAAAAGTAAATATACGTCCCTTGTTTACTAAACAAATACGTTCGTTGTACAATGCATTAAAAACGAACATGAATTTTTTAAAAGCAAAGGTGGTCTAATAATTCTTTCCATAATTGTACATTCTTCCGAGACCTTATCCACCCTGAAGCTCACACAGTGAAATGTTTTCTAAGTTTCAGTTCACATGCTTAAAAGATGTAAATACAAAAAGGCAAACAAACATATTAATAATGGACCAACAAACATTACATAGTCATCAACTCACATTTGACTTCAATTGTTTTCTTGACTTCTGGATCAGTAAGGAACACACATTCATATTTTCCACTGGAATGATGGGTGATCTTGTCCAAACTGTGGAGAACAGAGGAGGGGAAAAAAAAAAAAAACCCACCCCCACACACAAAAACATTAACAAAAAATAAAAGTTTGAGAGTTTCATGACATTCTTCATTTAGAGTAAAAGAAAAAAGTGAAATATTGCCTTTCTTACCAAGATAAATCTAGCATGTAACCAAAGCTGAAGCCACTTTCATTATTGTGATTAGTTTTCTACATAACTTAGTGGGAAATCCTCAACAAAGCTGAGTTAATAATGAGGAGTTGGAGGTAAAAACAGAAGCGGCTTGTTAGTTTCAATATTTAAATTTCCCTTCTGAATCCCTGTGCCGCTTTTATTTGCTGGTACTGTCCTGTAGTCCTGTCCTCTCTCCACAGTAAGAAATAGTACATTGTTAGGGGCACATAATATCTCCCTG
>NC_136626.1:27480292-27545292 GCF_933228915.1 Telmatherina bonti
TGAGATAACACAATCTACTCATCATCTTCATCTTTTCCCCCTTGAAGTAGTATAATTGCAATATGGCAATATTTGACTAAATATGTAGGTCCATGAAGGAGCTTAGATTAAGTTATGAGCTGAATCTCTATCAGGCCACGTTCCCACAACATGTATTTTACCCTAAAAGCATGATTCCATTTGATGATTCATGCAATTTGTTTATAAACACTTCCCATCGAAACTTTTTGTCCACTTCTCGTTTATGTTTGGCTACTTGCGTAAATAGGTATGTCCGTTTAAAATGAGGTCATAAGCCTTCTACTTCTATGAGTCTTCTACCTTGCCATGGTTCTTAAGACAATTCATCCACTAGTGGGAAAGTGCTAAGGTAAGCATTCACTTTATTTAGCTTCATAAGCTTTATATGAGCTAAACTGTTCAACACCACCCCAGTGGTTTCCAGTGGCATTGCTCCATTTGGTGCACCAAGCGACAGAGCTACAAGGTCCCATGGCAACTGACCAAATTACACATGTTAACAATGCAGGAGATGAATGAATGTATCCATCGAGTTGTTTTGTGTTCAACTTCAACATCATTTGAAGAATAAAGAAAGAATAAACAAAAGTAATACTAATTAACTTGTCAGTGGGACCTACAGTATCAGTGTACATCATGCAACTTTCCAAACTTAGAATGGCTTCCCCTCCGTTACTAAAGGTTACCCTCACTGCACATGCTGCACAGAATATCAAATATAACCTAAGGCCCTCTCTGAAGTTTGACATGTAACCTAGTCAACAGTGTAATTTACTACCTCTAACCTTCTGCACTATAACAGGGGAATCAGTTCGTTGTGCTTTGAGCTCTTTCAAAGATCATATTTCTATGTCAACGGTTGACATATAAGAAGGGTCAACAGCCACAATAACAAAGTGTCTGGAAACACCCTAAATAAAAGTTATTTTCCCTTGATAAAAACCAACCAGAAGAAAATACATTTCTTATTATGGGTATATGTGCCTTATCTTTCCAGCAGAAAGCTATTTTTTCAGTCAGCCAAATGATTATAAATTTCCAAATCAAGCAGAATTTAATCAGCCTTTTGAACGACTGTTTCTGCTCTCTTGTCACCAAAAGAGATTAAAGGAGAGATAATGCTTTTTATAAACGCAAACCTGCGATCACGTTCTATAAACAAAGCATATTGACATTCTAAGTTAATACAATAGATTGCCTTTTCCATAAAAAAAAAAAAAAAAATTTTTAAACTGTGGATTTTTTTGGGTCTTTCAGAATGAGAGAAACAAAGGTACATCCCAATCATCTGATGCAATATGTTATTTTAGTCACTGTGTGACAATAACTTGTGTTTCCCAACTTTTATAAAGTTAGAGTGAATTCATTTTAACATCTGTGTCTTCTTAAATCACTGGCAAAAAGTTTTACTTTTCCAATTTATACACTAATGCTCGACATGCTGTAAATATATCTGAGTCTAAGTGACTATTCAGCCAGCTAATCGATTATCAGTGCAGCCCTGATATGGAGTGAGAAATAAATTTAAAAAATTAAAAAAAAATAAAAATCAAATAGCCCACTTTCTTCATTGTAATCACTCAACTGTGGTAGACCAGCACATTTGTCATCACATTAGAGGAATGCCAATGTTTCCAGTAATGGAGGGTAAAAAAAAAACAAAAAAAAAAAAAACATGCTACTGCTTGGAGTGCAGGCTTTTACATAAAATTATCATTTATATAAAAGTAGGTTAAGCAGCTTTAGTCTCAAATTGGTAGCCAAAAATAAAATGAGTGTAGAATCAACACGTTTTACCAAATTGCTAGAAAATGGACATCAGGTATTTTATGACCATGTTAAAAAAAAAAAAAAAAAAACTCTTTCAGCTCTACTTACTCTTCTCCCTCACCGCCTGCTTTTCCTGCTAAAGTTAAGCCAACGTACAAGGTGTAACAGCAGGGAACTCTTATTTTACTTGTTTTCTACAAAGCTATTATTACCAAAATGGGAAACAACGAGTGTTATGAGGGCTACTTCTATATATCCGGCTAAAGGGCATGAGCACTAAACATAAACAAACAGTCTTACTGTTTGTATCAACAAAAGCAAAAATATATTTAAATTAGTCTGGAAAATAAGGGTTTAATATGTGACATGTAAAGATGATTAAAGTAAATCTGAGGCCATGGTCATTTCATCTTAACCAGCTACCACTGCCATCCTAAAAGCTTTTAGGGTGCTAAATCTGAAAGGAGGAAAAAAAAAAAAAACCCAACCAAAAAAAACTTAACATTGTATTGTAAGGGTCAAGTCACATCAAGTGGTGTGGATTTACAGTGTGTAGCTGATGACACAGTTATTAGGTTTAAAACAAAGTCACAGGATCTATGACATCAGATCCTGTGACTTTATCCATTTTCAGTGGTTTCATTTGCCCTACTAAAATTACAAGTCTGAACATTTATTTTTTATCAAATTGAGGGGGAAAATGTCTGGGCATGTGTAGATGTCGAAATGTATGACACACTAAAACATTGCATCCATCTCTCCTTCCTTCCCGATATCTGTTAATATAAAAGAGGGTCCATTATCAAACTCTGAAGGGACAGCCTGTTGTGGAACATCTATCATCTATTAAGGGACAGAGTACGATCAATGAGCTGTGAAATAGCTATAAAAGCTTAAACTCGTGTTGGAGGAGGTCACACATTTCGGCGTTTCGTCGGCTCTAGAAAAGGCTGTGATCAAAGAGTAACCAAAAAATTTAAAAGCCTGTATCTTTCAAAGTGATCTTCACATTTATCTAGTTAAGTTTAAATGTAGGGAAGTCCAGAGGAGAGACCGATGATTAACAATCATTTGAATCGTTACGCAATGTGAGGGTTACACAGACAACTACAGTAAACGTGACTGAACCGGCATACATTGTAAATTAGCGTTACAAAAATTTAACATTTACTTTAAAAAAGACTTTTTGTGTTAAACCGTAAGAAACGGGGCCTGGAAATAATGGGAAATGTGCTACACTAACGCCGTCACAGCAGTCACAAAGCGATTGGAAAAGGTTTGGGGACCGTAAATTAGCTTAATGCTTCGCTAGCAGCAATGCTACGCCTAATAGAACCGGCTATAACAACATATATAAGCCCCTCTTAGAAAACCAGCGGATGTCAGCATTTGTTAAACTGTTTTAAGAAAATATTGAACGTCAAAGGCTAAATAATAATCCACAAGGCCTACATGAGACTCCAAAAAGCTACATGTTCGTGGTCAGGGCAAAGTCTACATTTCCCATCAACATGGCTGACACAGAATTCTTACCTGTGGACGCATTGGTTCGCCAGCAGCTCAAGAGCAGGGCACTGACAGCCCACAGTAACTTCATGATTTACAGTGTACTAATACACCTAATAGTTAAGTTGACTAAATGGTGTCTACTTTCTGCTGAACCTTATCCTTTCGAGCGAACTTCGAGCAGGCTGGCCGGCTGGACGTTCGACACTGAGCTGATGTTGTTGGTCGTCCTCTACTTGCACTTCACGCATACGCCCTTATCGGCACGTACATATGACGTTTATTTTGGGGCGTGGTTACGTCAACCAAGGCGTGAGTGCATTTCACTTGCGCCAGTGAAAACACCAACAATCTCATAACTTTTCTTTTATTTATCTATTTGTTTTTATTTATAAAGATTACATTTTGGCAATATTCTACAAAGTGAAGTTTCCTTAATGCTCACTGGGGTGGTAACTTTGGCCTGCTATGAGAGCAGTGAATCACACTTTAGTCACGTTTCAGATGTTTAAAAACACTTTTTAAGGACGTAAGACTTTTTTTTTTTCTTATTAACTGATTTTATTTTTTTTTTATGCCTGCTTCTGAGTTTCCAGTTACTTACAAAGTTGCGGACCCACACATCCTGGTCACTAACACCACAGAACCTTTGTAGAAACATGAATTGTTTTATCGAATCAGAGTTTTAAACCCATTTTTTTTTCTTTCGCTTTTTTGCTTCAAACACTGGTTAAGGTGGTGATTTTTATTTCTGAAGGTTTTATATTGTTTTTGGTCATTTTTTATTTTCTTAACTGAAAATGTGCACATTTTGTGCCTATCTTGTTCTTATGTGTTGTCTATGTTTTACTGTAGAGCACATTGCATCTTTAATGCATTGCATCTGTGTGTTTGAATAACTTTATATCTGAAGCTACTCCTTTGCTGTATGGTGTTCCTCAGGGGTCGGTTTTAAGCCCAATTTTGTTTCTGTTGTACATCACCCCTCTGAAGAAAATCATCAGCCTTTTTAAAAATGTGTCCTATCATCTTTATGCTGATGATATCCAATTGTACTTTTCATTCAAGGAATCAGAGTTGCATACACTTTCAGAGTTAATGGATTGTCTGTCAAGTGTAAAGATGTGGCTGACGGAAAATTGCCTTCAGCTAAATCCTCAAAAGACTGAAACTTTAATCATTGCCCCAGAGCAGAAAATTCCTTTAATTGCTGGCCATCTTGGTTCTCTTGCTTCATCAGTTCAGCCAAGCATAAGAAATCTTGGAGTTTGGTTTGATCAATCATTGCCACTTCACAGCCATTCCAAACTCTTGGTAAAAAAAACTGTTTTTATCATTTGAGAAACATCGCAAAGCTGAGGCCAATTTTATCAAGGTCTGATGTTGAATTGGTGATTCATGCTTTTATTTCGTCACGCTTGGACTATTGTAATTCCCTTTTTACTTGTTTTAACAAATCTGCTTTAAATCGTCTTCAGTTGGTTCTAAATGCTGCTGCGAGGCTTTTAACAGGATCTTGTAGGCGCGCACACATTACTCCAATTTTACACTCTCTGCGCTGGCTCCCCATTAAATTCCGAATTGATTTTAAAATTTTGGTCTTGACGTTCAGAGCTTTGCATGGCCAGGCCCCCTCGTACATCTCTGAGTTGCTGCAACCCTACAGCTCCAGTCGGTCCCTTCGGTCCTCAGGCCAAAACCTCCTCATGGTCCCAAAGACCCGCTTTAAAACCAGAGGTGATTTGTCCTTTCAGGCAGTTGCTCCAAAACTGTGGAATGCCCTGCCTTTTTCCCTCCGTGAGATTGAAACTGTAGATTCTTTCAAAAAGCAGCTGAAGACGTATTTATTTAGACAAGCTTTTAGTTGACTGTCTTCTGATACAGATTTTTCAAATGTACATTTGTTTATTTTGTGTTGTTGCTGTTCCCCTTTGCACTCTGTGAAGCACTTTGTGATTTTATTTCTGTGAAAGGTGCTATATAAATAAAATTTCTTCTTCTTCTTCTTTAAAAGTCCATTATAAATTAAATAAGATTGGATTTGACAGATTTAAAATACACCAACAATGGTCTAAAATGAGAAACTAATACAAGATATGGTGATAAAATGTCAAAGACATTCAAATTAAATTTACAAAAGACTCAGTGGAAGTGTTAAATAAAATTTCAATCATAAATCTACTAAGTTCATTTGATATCATTAACCATATATAGTCCCAGTGTGTAATTCTGTTTATTTCTGAAAAGAACATTAGTTCATATTTTTTCCACATATTTTAACTCATTTCAATAACTGGCTCATGTTGCTCTTATAGATCCAAACTTCTATAAGAACTACCATTTATACCATAATGCAGCAAGGTAAATGGCAGCATCTGCAGTGGAATTGTTGAACCATATCTTACCATATAATAAACAATCTTGCTACAGTGCATTCCATAGTACTTAGTTTAAACCATCACAATGTCAACAACTGAAAGAGAACCAACAATTTTGCATTGTAAAGTCAACCCCAAAGTCATAAGTTTAATGTGTTCCCTTGCATGTCTCCATCAATGTTCCACCCCCAAAACAATTTCCTCAGATAGAGGCCTTTGAACCAACAACCCCCAGGGGACAAGAGAGGTACAATGGGGAGGAAATGCACCTATATGGCGAAACAATAACAGGACACAGAATGCAACTGGTTTATCGATAATATTTAGCAGGCGACTTCAGCAGTGAAGGATTTCATACAGACTTTGTTTACTTTTTCCAAGCCTTTAAACCAGGTGTTGCTTTGAAGGTACAAAATGAATTCAAAGCCTTATTATGCATTGAAAACACACCAGAGAAAGGGGTTAATGGGGTTATTGTTCCCAGGCTGTTCTGCAAGTCAGAAAAAAGAATAAACATCTCAGCTGTTTAAAATCAATAAAATTCTCTATTATGTTTGCTTATTTGTCCAAAAAGTAACTATAGTTTGTGGTATGCTCTAAATATCCATTAGCAGTCTGTCTGATTTTTTTTTATTAATAAAATCCAAGGTAGAATCCACTCACAGGACTGCATCTAAAAAAAATAAATACAAATAACTTTATAACAGAGTTAGTTTGCATACAACTTCATCACACTAAAGCATCTTTATCCTCAAAAGTTCTGAACTACTTTTTAATGAGTACTTTTGTTTATGATTCAGCTTTAAATATGACAATCAATCAACACAGTAAAAAATAACATGCATCCAAACATATTTATTTTCATTTTCAAATCAGCTCATTTCTTTTGGGCCATGATCAGACTGGAAGTTATTAGCTTTTCAACTGGCAAATTCTGAAAAAAATGCATTGAATTTTCCTTTTAACACACAAACACTAAACTATTCCTGGGTTGGATATGGAAGGTTTTTTTTTCCTTAAGTTTGCAGATAGAACTCCCATAACTGTTTAGCGTGTAATACGTGTTGGGATTACCATTTTTATTAAAATATTACTGCATTACGACAAATTAAGTGCAAACAAAGGTACTTGTGTACTGTCAGATAATCTTAAAATGGCAGGAGAATCTTCCAAATAAAATTGTATAAACTATCTTTCAATCATTTGGAAAGAAAGGATCAAATGTCATATTTTTCTAAACCACAAATAAACCTTAGTGCACACTTAAGAAGTACACAATAGTGCACCTGGAATCACTCTGAGATATGAATACTACTTGATTAAAAAAAGACATAACTGTACATCTTTTTGCTTTACTGGCAAAAGAGGCTTATTTTAAATAATACAAGTCTACAGATAATTTAAAAAAAAAAAAAAGCAAAACTGTCCGTTTTCTAGTTGTCTAACTTTGGATTCCTTTATTTTCTTCTTTTTGTTTGAGGTGCTTTGAGCAAATCAAGCCTCTTGAAGTTTCCATGCTTCTCCACATCCTCCCTGACAGAAGCTGCGCTCCAAGCCTCCACCCTTCCATTGTTCAGATTCCTGATGAAGGTGGGGGCGACGCAACGGGTAGAAATACATAAACACATGTATCACTTACCCCTGAATCAGGCCTGAGAGCTCCTGGGGAGATGCACTCAGGCCTCTTCTCCACTGCAGGGAGGGATCGGAGGTCACTGCTGGGAAGTTCAGCAGCTTCTGAGCTAAACCAGCTCAAAGGGCGATGAAGACAAATGCCCTTTCTACGAGTTATCAGTGGAATTTTCATTGCTGGTGGAACTTGAGGACTGAGGGGTAGAAGAGGATGAAGAGGATGAGGAGGAGGATGAAGAGGAGGTAAAGTTCATCCCTGATAGTTCTGGTGGGTTTGTTGCAGTGTTCTGTCCACTCAAGCTTTTTCTGCACACTGGACATGTGTCATGCTGAGGAAAAATAAATATATGACAATGTTTAGTGTCACTGATGTTTACCATCCCCCCACCCCCACCCCTCCCCTCCCCTCTCTCCAGGGTCAAACAGCAGCTGATGAAAATTTACTGTAAACAGACAGCTGAGTGGCCGATACCTGTTCCAGCCAGGGGACTATGCAGTCGTTGTGGAACATATGATTGCACGGAAGCTGCCTCACATTTTCTCCAACACTGTAATCTTCTTTACACACCGGACATTCAAGCCCTGAAGCTGAAAGACAGAACATGTCAAAGTAATATTCTGTCATATGACATAAATATGACCTGCCAACATACTCTGGCTGGAACACAAACCAACAGTAACCACAATTATACTTTTTTTTATTTAATCAGGAGAAATTAAATAGATCAACCATCCAATTGCAACAGTTGATTCTAACTGGTGTGTACAAGAGAGAAGGGATTCAGCGCCATCTAATGGTTATGTCACATACTGCTACTAATTGAATATTTGCTTCAGCTTTTGTAGGTCTTGTCACATAATTTTACATTTTAGAAAAACACAATAATTACATTTCTGTCAATAAACTTTCTAGGAAATGTTCCAATTTGGAAACTTAACATGAAAAAAGCTTAGTAAATATCACTTGATTATTTTAATAAAATAAAAACTTCCAAGCTTAATTTTTTAGTAAACTCGTGTCCATTTTTCTCGTATGCTCATAAATGCTGTATCAAGGGTCTCCAAAGTTGGACTGCAGTCTTATAGGTTTTAACTTAAATCAGATTACTGAGTCAACAAGTTAGGGCAGAACCTAACTACAAGCTGTTGAGGAGAGCCACTGCATTTGAATCAGACGTGTTGAATCAGGGAGAGATCTATAACCTGCAGGACTGTGGCCCTCAAGGACCAGAGCCGGACCTTCATGCTGTATACATTTATACTAACTCATTTATTTTAATGTTACTGATTTTAATTATCTTAATATCTTAAATGGAAAGCAGTTCAAACTTCTGTTATTTTTCAGTGATGCAAACACACTAATAAAAACTGAATCTAACAAAGATGAAACAAAACCAGTCATGACACAGCGATCGTCATCTGTTCACTTACCAACATGCTCATCTGTAATCTGTACTGTAGGAAGACTTTTTATTTTATCCCTGTCAGCAGGCGGGGGCCCTGTATTTTCAAACTGGTTTAATAACTACAAATGAGAAAATGATAACATTAGAAAACAATTAAAACAAAATTCTTGATGAACAGCAGATGTTGCCAAACAACACCTAAAATCTTTCATCCCATGAAATAAAACTTAAAGCAAAAATACCTGAGTTATAATAGCATCAAGTCCATTAGCACCCCAGGCATAGTCCATAGGGTTTGAGTGAAGAACGCCCCTTTAAATACAACAAGACAGAAGAATCCATTATGTCCATGTTGTCAATTTAGCGTTTGGTTTATTGTATCTCTGTTCCACACACTCACCAGGGTCCAACACCAATATTTGGCATTGCAGTCGGTGCAATTATTCCATTCACAAGCTGCTGAATTATTCTGCAAAATAAGCATTGTACAATTGTAGGAAAATGTGAAGTTGCTATGAAGTTACCATGGTTACAGGATGAGTGACGTGTCAAAAAGGCAGAAAGAAACCATCATTTAAGAACTGAGGATCATACCCTTCTAAAGTAGGAACTGCATCATGCCTCCCTGTTTGCCGCCTTGAACCATGTCGACTTCTGGGTTGCCTGGCACCATATCGTTGTCGTGATGCAGTTTCCCTTTCCCGCCGGTTTTCAGCATCACGGTTGTCTTCAGTTGCAAGTCCAGCACCGAAGTCAAAGCTGTCATCGAATACACTGAAGGAGAACTGACCATAGCCTGAAGGGAATGTAAATAAGTGCTGGTCCACATTCTGTGAGATAAAAACAAAGCAAAAAAATTTTTTTTAAATAAATAAAACAGATTAAGGATCCAACTGTAAAAGAAAAAAAAAAACCACTACCCATACAGTTAAATGCTCAGGATAAATGCAACATTTGTAAAGCATTTAAGAGCCTTGCTAATTAACAGGTAAAAAAAATGTAGCATAATGATTTAAACACAGCATATCCTTTGTTAGTGAGGAAATAATGTGCATCAGAATTGTGGAGTTGCATTTTTCCACTGAAAACACATCAAGCAAGCGTGAAATCCATGAATCGTGATACGTATCACAAGGAAGATTAAAATTGTAGATGGAAAAGCAGAAGTGAAAACCCTGCGACAACTTCCATTCTATCAAATGTCAGACCAGCACAAATGTCAATGGAAGCAATTTTAAGAAATGCTGACTGTATTACACAACAGTGTGCAGGGCTTTTCGACCAAAGAAGAACTGGTGCTGGTGCTAGAACCAGTGCTTACGTGGTTCAGCTTCGGTGCTAGCAAAGAACTGGTTGTGGTTTCGACCGAAAGTGTCTGGTTGGTGCTGGATCACTGGCGGCCGGTCACCGAGAAAAGAAATTAGGATACGGAAATTTGGATTTCTTTTGGGTCGTCCGATGATGCTGCGTCCCAGCTCCTTTTTCTGGTCCCCAGAAATCTTCTGTAAAATGTGTTAAACTAATTTGTTGTAATATTATTATATATAAGCTTATGTTTCTACTTACTCCTTTTGAATGATTTGTCATATGTTTTATTTCTCTTTTTTTGTTCTTAGATTTGTCATTATGTTCAAATAAACTTTCTAAACCAAAAAAAATAAATAAATAAAAAAAACTTTCAACACTTATATTTTGGTCAGGTAACCCCACAACCAGCTCCTGATGCACACAATGCGAAGCAGTTGCAAACTCTGGCCCAGCAAAGAGTTGGTACCAGGATAGAACCGGTTTTGAGAACCAGGAGTCGGTGCTAATGAAGCCAAAAGCCAAAGAACCGGTGTTAAGTCTGGCTCTGGCTTTGAACCAGCTCTGGAACCAGTTCGGTCGAAAAGCCGCAGAGGCAGAGCAGTGCAGGAAAGACACAGAGGTCACAGAGATACAGTCCGAGTAAAGATCAGGCTGGAAACCTCAAAGGGCTGTTGCTGGTTCTGGGACCCACTGGAGATTGTAGAACTGGAGCCATTGTCAGCACTAAACACGGGAAAAACAATGGACAAAGTTATATTTGGACTATGAAAACATAAAAGAAAACTTTTTTCCTGCAAAGTCTAAATGACTTCAAATACTTCTAATGGCATCAGCTTTTTTATTTAGTGATACATGTGAAATCAGTTTTAATAGTTCCTTGCAAAATAATGACCACAATAATAAAGAAATAATCAGTTATATCACTGAACATATGTGTGAAAAGAAGGAACTCATGCAATTACCTAAAGTAAGTTAACTTTATATTTGATTTAACTGTTTTTTTGTTTTGTGTAAAATAGTTAAATAATGCTTAGCATTAAAATGAATTGATCCCTTTAGAGTACCAAGAGTATAGTCACATCACGAGAATATAATATGACCTTTGGTCCTTTATGAAATTAAATGAAAAATACTTTATTAATCCCCAAAGGGAAATTCAATTATTATTCAATTATCTGCATTCCCTTTACACCTTGAACAAACCTTCTCTCTTCCAGCAGCTCCTCAATAAACCCTGACTCACATCTTGGACATGTGTACTCCTGTAAACAAACAGAAATCAAAACTGGGGATGTAACTCAAAATGAACCTTCTGCTTTTTAAACACACGTAAACATTGCCTCAGTCAGAATTTGCAGAAACACTTTTGACACGTGTAACAACACACAGCAATTGTGCAGATTAAAGCTATTACAAATGTAAACTAAATAATGTCTTATTATTACAAACCATCTTCATTCTTTAAGTGGACTAAATCCTGTACATCTACAAACAAAAAAAAAATTAAGAAGGTATTGCAAAATGCTTCATGTACTAAGATTTTACAGGTGTGCACATTGCCAGCAAGTGGTAGTAAAGTCTAAAAACCAAGATTCCCAGTCACTCCATCAGTCTTATGATATATAACTGGGACTACAATCATATTTTAAAAAAAATAAAAAAATAAAAAAAATAAAAAAAAAATCATATTATTTGGATATATTTAATTTTCCACGACTTTGAATATAACCATTTGCATTTCTTTAGGAGGTGTACTTTATGTTTACAGGTAAGCTAGTAGTAAGAAAGGCTGATTGCACCCACATCCACCTGATAATCTCTTCAAACTGCAGCGGTGTTGTGAAACCTGCGTGGACACTTGGATGTGAGCCAATCATAATGAGAGCTTCACCATCTGCAAATGTGACCTGGCTGACCGCAGGCTCCATTAACACATTTACACCCCGCTGCCCTTATCCAGAGAAGCTATCCCAAACAGCAAATGCATCGCATGGCTAAACAAAATATTCAAGCTCTCCCACTCACCTTTTATTCACAACCTCCAAAACACAAATATTATTACTGCTGCATAAACAACACCAATGTAATAGCTATGGGGTATGATCAGAAACCAATAGAAACAGCTGACTGATGTTTGACATTGTGAAGAACACGTTCACTTTACTTTGACAGATTATTGCCTTACTTTGACAGATTATTACCTTACTTTGACAGATTATTACCTTACTTTGACAGATTATTCTTGCCTGTGACAGGCTTTAACAGAATGGCTACACAAGTAAAAGGTCGCTGGGTTATTGTTTCCCTGTATCATTGATGTAAGCGATTAACAGAGAATGAAGTGTTGGGGGTGTCTGTTTTTCCTTAGACTTAATAATAATTTTTTTTTAAAAAAAAACCTCAAATGGAAGATCTGACGCAAATACGGTGTGAGATTATTTAATTTAACAAACTGTACAGCTAGTTGACATAGTTGACAAAAAGAAAAAATAAATAAGGAAATGGCTAAATCAAAAGTAATTGCAAACTCTGTAAAGCAACCTGGAGAGTGATCCAGTGTAGTGACTACGCAGTTTCAGTATTTACGGATCTTAAAGAAGATAAAAAGCTAACTGTGTGGCGTTAGCGAGAGGAACGGAACCGCCTATTGGCGAGCTAATGCTGTTAGCATATGCTAACAGTTGCATCGCAACTGGACTCATGTCTAGAACAGTACAAACAACCCTGTTGTGCTTTTCTTTATGTTCGGCTAGGATTGTGCATGTTTTCTGTTAATGATACTTACGGGAAGTCGAGGACTAATCTCTGCTGAACACCTGTGACAGAAAAACCGGTTGGGCCATGGGGGAGCTTCAGCCATCTTTAGCTTCTAAACAGGTAGGCAAGAGTAACGACTACGGTGTCACGGAATGGACATACCTTACTAACATCGCGAAATGATGATCTGGTGACAGAAAATGTAATCACAGGCACTTTTTTGTGAAGAACTCCTTTTTTTCCTAATGTAAATTTATAAAAATGTAACCTTTTCTGTATAGACTTTTATAAAATGTAAGTTAAAAGATCCTGAGGTTCAAAACATACTTGCATTGACAAAACAAACTCAAAAGACAAAGCAACAGGAAATTATTCTCAAAATTTAAAAAAAGGCAATCGTTTTAAATACATTCATTCATTCATTCATTTTCCGAACCACTTATTCCAATTCAGGGTCGCGGGGAAGCTGGAGCCTATCCCAGCCGGCTTTGGGCGACAGGCAGGGTACACCCTGGACAGCTCGCCAGTCCATCGCAGGGCCGTTTTAAATACATCTAAAAGAAAACCCATATTTACTTTAAAATATAAATTACTGTATTTTCTACTTTAACTTGATTTTTATAAGTGTTTTTCATGCTTTTTGTTGGGTTTTGGAAGTGTTAAATTTTAAATATACATGTCCGATAAGCACAAATTTTAGAATTTAATTTTAAATTTCTAAAACAGATTATAAGAAAAATTATTCTATGAAAGAAAACAAGATCAATAAAACAACTTATGTGTGAAGAAATGAAAAACATTTTCTTAATTTTGCACAATGTAACTTGCAAAATGTTGCCACATGATGGTGCTTTTGTGCATCAGTTGTGGAGTTACAGTATGATTTGGCGAGTGGCTGAAGGCACAATATATCCTTTGTAAGTATCATTTTATCAGTCTTATGAAAGAAAAAAGGTCAGAAAACTTAAATGAGGTCATCACTTGCTGTGAAAACTGTGTTAGTATGTCAATAACGGGTGATAATAAAACGAAAGCTCACTGAACGTTAGAATTTTGAATCACTCTCCAGCATATTATTATTATTATTATTTTTTTTAATTAATTTATTTATTTATTTATTTATTTATTTATTTATTTTTACCATTTATTTACTGATGGAGGAATAACCCCTTGAGATGCACCATCTCATTTTCAAGGGGGGTCCTCTAAATAAAAGTAACAACAAAACAAGAGCAGCAGCGTATACAAAAAAAAAAAAAAAAGAAAAAAGAAAAAAACACAAACAGAAAAAAAAAGAATAAGTAAATAGATAAATAACAAAAGAACAAAATAAAAGTAAATAACATGTAATACATGTAATAGCCATCTTCAATCATACAACCATACAAACACACACACACACACACACACACACACACACACACACACACACACACACACACACACACAAACCACTCTCGTAACCTTATCATTATAAATGCGCTGTCTGCACTGAACCCCGGTTTCATACCAACAGGTTCATAGTAGTCCAATCTCCTTTTTCACATGAAAAGCAGAAATGTGTTTTTGCAATTTGGCATCACTTAAGATTTATATTGACATTTGTGGTTTTTCAAACAGGCATCCGTCAAGCATTTAAAAGTTGTGTTGTATCTGTTTTGGAACAACATCTCATAAGGGGATTTGTATTTGGCACTTGTGCATTTCAGAGGAGTTGCAGGGATTGTTGTTAATGAAAAGTCAAACTTGTTACTCAAACAGAAAATCAGAGGCTTCTCACATGGGAGGCATTGACTCATTTCACACATATGCAACCAAAACATTGCTGGCTTCTGTCTGGTAGCCCTGAGATTGTATTGGAGGTCTCAGAGATGACTTAGTTATATAAGATATGGATGGCAAAATGATTGATTCTTGTTTTCAAGTCTGCTTTTATCATGATGCATTTTCAGCATTGTGTGTGTTATCCACAGGTACCATTAATTAAATAACTCTAACTGCAGACTGACAGCTATAAATTTGTCACACAAGTCTGGAGTCTACTTTGAGCTTGGCAGAACATCATGAAAGTAAGTAGGAGTTCTCGTCAGGCTGCATATCAGCCAATCACATCACTCAAGTGTACTGGCCTGATTCTCACATGAAATCGGTTGTTTTTGCGCTCATAGGAAAAGAAGATTTTTTTTTCATGGAAACCCCTTGATAAATACAGTAATGTAAATGTATGTATGTAGAATAAATGTTTCTGTTTCTCTCTATGCTGAGAAAAGATTGATTGGATCCATGTAATAAAGCTAACAGTGTAACCAAGTTAGGGTCCAGTGTACTTTCTGTGTCGGTGTTGTGTCTGATGTGGCTATGTGGGAGCTGGAAAGACTTGACTGTCCCATGGACCGAGATTAGAGAGGGTCTGATAGCACAGAGGTTTGCTGTGTCTGCCTGGCCGAGGTAAGCTTTTGTCTCCATGTGCCCAGTGCGTCACAGCCATTGCAATCAAGTGTTCATTGTAGCAATGCAATGTGGGGACTGAGTGCCTGTCGTTCAGTTCAGCCGTAGAAAACAACTCTGTGAGACTTGGAGGCCTTCCACATTATGTGCTTTTAGTAACAAAACTGGATTTGCAATATGTTAGACATAAACTTCACAGCTTTCACGGTGGACTGTGCTCCCATGCAAGCGCACATGCACACTTCACAGATTTAAGCATGAAGTTATATCATATTTTTAGCTTTTTTTTTGACCTACTTTTTATTGCACTCTAAAGGGCGGTAAAGTGCTGCAGCCAAGGCAGCAGACAGATATGCTGTGAGGGACACTGCTGCTTTTGTCACTCACAGAGTTTTTCCAGACACTCCAGCCAGGATTGCCCCACACTGTCCCTCTGGGCCCCGAATCACACTCACATACATACATAGACACACACACACACACACACACACAAATACTCAGCAATAACAGCCGCCTGCTGGAACTTCCTGGGCCTCTTAGTCATGCGTCACTTGTTTTCAGTCCCACCCATTGAAGACTCTCACTCCCTCCAGACAAACTCTGTCTCAGGCCATGTGTCACAAGACCTGAGCATCAGGCACACACACACACACACACACACACACACACACACACACACACACACACACACACACACACACACACACACACACACACACATACACACATAAGATCTCAAACAGCAAGAAGGCATGGGAAGATCAACATTAGTGTAGGTCAAAGCTGTCTTTAACAAAATAAACTGGACATATCCGTGAACATGTATATACGCTGATCTGAATCCCAGCAGGTATCTCGTCTGTACAATGTTTTTCCACTCTACTTGTGTTCCAGAACAATATCCCATGGTACAGAGTTGGTACATCCACGTTTGGGATTGCATCACTGTGCAGCTAACAAAATATAGATGTTACTGGAGGAACATATGTATACAATTATTAACTGAGGTTCAGCTGTCTGTTGTACTGGAGAGTTTGTGGTTAATCACTGCAGATGTTTCACCAGAGAGAAACATTTTCAGCTTTTTCTGGACCATTATTTCACTGGGTCCTAGTACTTTGTCTGACAGTGGAGTTGTAGAAGAATGGTGCAGGTGTGGACACAAATGCAGGTAAGAGGAGACATGAGGCAGATGGGATGCAGTTAATGGACATTTACTATACACAAGGCCAACAGGACGATGAAGGCAGCTGACAGGAATGACTACAAGGAAGTGGTATGCAATGAAATCAGGTAAAAATAAAAAGCAATACCAAATACAAACAATAAAACAATGATAAAACAAAACAGGGAGCCAGGCAAGCACATGAGAAGACTACAAATCCCCACAACAGAACCCCCAAACATAAAAGAAATTTGTTTTTCTGTCAGCTCTACAATGAGTTTTACCATTTTCTGTCTTGAACATCTTTCAGCCATGACTTTCCAGTATCCTAAAGTGAAAGACAAGGCGAGGCCAGTAGGGATATCGTAATTTAAAAACTATGAAGAGAATTTTGTCTTTTTGACAGCTCAGTCTTCATTTCTGTTTGGACTGAACATTGCTGAACATAAGTGATACTAAAAATCCTCTTGGTCCTGCTAGGATCACCACAAGAAAATATACACAAGCCGATAACCACCCAAAAAGAGACAGGAACACATAAAACATCAGAATGATCACACCCGCAAAGGTTTAAGAGCATTCATCATAAAACATCCTGGAAGAAAAACCACCTCGTATTTCTACTCACAGGACTTCATTTCGTAACCTGATCTCATTCTCGCAGTTGATTTCTGGATTTATTTTTCATCAGATAAATTCCGCCACAGTTCTAAATGGATAAAATGTTGGCATATTGTCTTCAACGTAGTCGACAGCCTAGACTAGCGTTTAGCATAAAAACATTTCAGAAAATAAATGCTTAAAACATCTTAAAACACTCTGAGTCTTATCCAATTTACAACTTAATTAACAAATAGATGAATCATTTTTTGTGTCAGTTTTGAGCTTGTGAGACCAAACACCAATTTTTTCCCAAACCATGTAAATATTTCATTCATACAGCTGATCGATATTGTCAAAGCTGCAGGGGAATCCAAACTCTTTCTCCTTCATTGCAGATCCTCGAACCTTTTGAGGTTTAGCTAGCTTCTTCAGCACATCACTCCCTGTGAAAGATGCCTCATCCAATCTCTTAACACTTCTGAAAAAATGAGCACTCACTTTGTTGTCCACAAACCTGTCAAGCAAGTCAATGTAATGGTGGCTGCTGCATTTGGATGCAAATTTTACCGTGACAGCATCACCAGCCACCAGATCTGAGACATCTGATTCTCTTCTTTCATCAATGGAGCTCTCATGCTCAGAAGTTTTACCAGATGGGTGCCAGCATCTCTGTCCTCAGAGCTGCTTCCCACCACGGTGGCTAGGGAGGATTGTTTCTTTCTGGCAATTTGAATGCCAGTTTACAGCATTCCTGGTACACTCGGTAAACTCAAACTGAATATAATTTAAACATTAGTGTCAGTGCCTTATGGAGGACTAGTTCTACTATTTGCTTAATTTACCCCACAGTCTTTTGCTGACTGCCCCACAGTCATCATTTTTGAAAAAAAAAACCAAAAAAAAACAAAACAAAAAAAACAAACAAACTTAGAAATCCAATTTAATCTTTAATGAAGTGAGTCACCTGATTTTACACATTAGCAAATCACCAACATATATTATATATAATTTTAGACCTGGATAAATGTGCTTTGTCATAACAGTCAATTTACCTGATATGCACAAAATTTACTGTGACATGAAAAACAAAGATTTTTACAGCAAGATGTAAGCAGGTGCTTCCTGAATAATGGTCACATGACAAAACGTGTGCAAGGTTACCGAGACACAAGGGATGGGTCAGCTTACTGGCCCATCTTACTTCGTCTTCCTATGTGTTTAAGGCCACCGCTTGTTAATCTGTTAGGTTATACAAGCTTACAAGAATGTAGGCTAATAGTTTCAAGCTAGCCAACTATCCAGCTGTATATCTGATTTTCAGTGAGCTAAATGTTCTGCCTCAGTTATCAAAGCATCTTCCCTGGAGGCCAGAATTTGCAGAACAGCTTTGACTGCCAACTTAAACTACGGAGTAAATGATTAAATGAAAAAGAAGAGAAGAAATTTTGTTTGAAGCAATGTTGAAGTGCTTCACAGTGGAAGTTAGAGGGCTCATTTTTTCTGTGAGACACTGTGAACGTTTATTCATTTATGTGGAAATGAGTCATATTCAGAGGTAAAACTTTGAACCCACAATTACTTAAATCTGATGGGCCATGTAAAATAGCTTCAACCTAATATATTATATTTTACCCAAATTCAGATTACAAAGCCAAACTTGCTTAAACTCTGCATATCCAAAACCTGACCAAGCTGTTACTGGAACAGAGCCACTTCGGCTAAAGTGAGTCAAGACTGGGACACAGCCAAGTATGCCAAATCATAGCATCAGTTGCTCAGTGTACCTTGGAACTTGCATGACTCACAAAACAACATGATGCAGCTCAGCATACCGAGAATGTTTGCATTGCCATTTGTGTGTATTGTACCATCAAAACTTCAGAGAATCCCAAATTGGAGTTTATAAGATGCATATGGGTCAGTTAATCTTAAACCACGCATTGTGTTTACAAGACGTGCAACGCCACAGTCAGGGAAGGAAAGGGGGGGGGGGGGGGGGGGGGGGTTATACAGCACAGCACAGGCCTCTTGAGTTTATGTGTGGTAAACCTTCCATCTCTGACTTGCAAAATTTCTCCAAATATGACCTAATTAGCTATTGTAGCTGTTCATCTATAATCATGAGTGGGCAGAATCTAATGAAATCTCAGCCAAGGCAACCTTTCCAATCTCATCTTTGCTGAATGTGCAAGGCACACCAAATCTACAACAGCAAAGAGAATGCGTAAGCAATTTTCTATAATGACCGACCACCTTTCCATAATAAACAACCAGGTTTCTTGCCAACGCCTGTAAAAAAGAGAAAAAAATTAAACAAACAGTCTTTAGTTTTTTTTTTTAGAGCCACCTGAAGAGCTGATGTCCAATTATGGTCATGGTCTGGCTACATTACAAACCTCAAAAGCACAATGGGAGTCAGTTTAAGTCATGTTTGGGAGCTAAATGTTGTTCAATTATTTCACTTCATTGACTTTGCTTCCAATTATGAAGCTTGTCAACACTCAAAACAGGGCAATTCAGAGGCATTTTTAGAGCCAAGGCAGCGAGGCAACAATCCCATGTTGTAGGCACACACACTGGTGAACACTTTGAAACACCTGTGATAACATTTCCTTGATAATCAGAGAATACTCTAACAAAGTAAAGGAATCAGAGAATAAAGATAAATATTCCAGCATCGTGTTTGGTTATTTTCCTGACGACATGCGATTTCCTCCCTTTGGACTTAAATGGACCAGACCACACACAGAGGCGATCTCCCAGAGGTCAGGAGAGGGAAGTGGAGCAACTTACCAAGAATAATTGAGGACAATTAGCATTTTGTGTAACTTCCTATCTCTACCGATTAGTAGCTGATTATCTAATGCTGAAAAAACAGCCGATTTTCAGTAAACCTGACTGGATTTTACATTATTACCTAAACTGGGAATGAAGTACACGGAACAGCTGAGCAGTCGCGCTGCAAAATGTCTTTGAGCGACTTAATTAGTGGTTTTGCACTTGTTTTTTCTTTGACAGTGTTATTTTCTTGGCTTCCATGCTAACATCCAGCCTGAAAACATGGACTTTCCACAGATCCGCACTGTCAGAATGAATCTACGCATACAGTACTTCAGATAAAAAAGAACATTAAAACTGTTTCCGAGAACTCCATAAAACGTCATCTGAAAGCGTATGAGCAACAAGACTGAAGTTTTGGCTGTTGTGTCAGCATAATAATCAATTGTCAGAAGTAAAATGTAGTGCACATGTGGAAAAATTAAAAGGCTTGCTATGTATCATAGCAACTATGGGAAATAAAGTGTGAGAGAGATGTATTCTGATGGAGTGATGGATCTTATATCTATTAGTTTCAGCTGTGGACCGGAGCTGTTTACAATCCAGTGTCGCGATCCAGAAAGTGGGTGGTCTCCGTTATACTCCGCAGTGCTCAGCTTCATCACAACATCCCCTCAGATCTAAATGTTGGCTGTTAACTTACTGGAAGTAGTACGGCAAGTTGGAGGAAATGATACCATGTGGACGTCGTTGAGAAAGAAGCTTGACATATCGGAGCAGGATGATTACACATCCCTGAAATGTCAGCGTGGGCGTCCCATTATAGCCCCATGTGTTTGTTGGGATGTAAACAACTCCGCCGGAGGCTGTGATGTAACGTGTGTGACTGATCCCATAGTCATAACAGGTGATCTCCTACAAGAGAAATGCATCCGCAATCACACCCACACCCCTCAAACCTACAGACAAACACAGACACACATACACAATCGTGCTCCTGTGCGAGCAAAGCTGACACCTCTTTGGGATTGCCACAAACCATAATGTGCTGAAAAAATAATGAAATATGGAGCGAAGTGGGCAAAAAAAAAAAAAAAATCCTGAGGTCTCACTTTCAGTGTAATTAGAATATTTCTGAAATGGCTCACAGGTTTATTCTGCGGTCATGTCATTACCACTGCTGGTGTGACAGATGCACATCACTTAGAGGGCTGAGGCATAATGATAGACAGGTTGCGCTTGGTGAGACATAATCAGCCCAGAAAATGGGTTTCTTGTTGTCTTGAACAACATGAACCTGACAAGAAGGTTGTCACAGCGACAAATACCGAAACTGCTGTCCCAACGTGTTATTTTCTTTGTGTGTTTTACTAGAAGACCACAGCCATTTCAACTTGTACACCTCAAAAGATGGCAAATGCCTTAGTCTAGTGGGTGTTCACTGCAAATTCCTGTGGGGTTGCAAGACGTCAAACAATGACAAAAACACAGGGTTGGCGAATTTTTTGCAATGCAGTGCAAAAACAGAAGCTGTGATGCAAAGTGATCTGGCTTTATTTATAAAAGATGTACAGGTTTCATGCTAAAGCGCAGTATGGGAGGTCAAGCCACACAGAAAACAACATAATGTATGTAATATAGTTTATGTACATTAATCTCAGTTATGAGCTTAAGATGTGGCGGGCAAAGGTGGACAGAAGTCTTCCTCGGACCTCTCTGAGGTCATGTCTACATGTCTCAAGACTAAATCTGGCTGCTGTGTTTGTGTGGCATTGCTGGCGTCAAACATCCTCAGCCACTTTCCTCAATCATGGTGCATTTTCCAACATATGAGAAACATTAAAAGCAAATTCACAAAAAGGTTTTTTTTGGGGGGGAGGGGGGTGATCTGTGGGCACCGCAGCAGCCCTTCATTGGCATTGTTTTTTGCCTTGTTCGAACTAACAAAACATCTAATTCCATTCCCAGTGTAATAAAAGGGTACTTGGACAGGAATATAAACATTTCCTTAAAGCTGAACCAGATGCGTCTGCATGGCCAAGTGCAGGATCAGAAGAAGGAGAGTTAGAGACAGAAAAACAAGGGAGGTACTATACACAGGAAAGTGAGTCAGTATCCAAGCCTCAGCTCTTCGAAACATTCATTCCTTAGCTCCATCGTCCTTTTTCCCCCCTGATCCTTCACATTCAGTCCAGAGCAGGGGGATATCCTTGAGGGGACACGGGCGGGGGGGGGGCTGGCTGGCCTGGATTTGATTCTCCTCTGTCTCTTGTATGACACCTGAAGAGGTCTATTAGAGTCTACTCAGCCACTGCACGCTATATGGCGCAATAACCATGCCTGCGTATTTTGGTCCACCACCATAAACCAGATTGCGATGAGAACTTTTGGCCACACATAGGTGCAAAAATTATTTCATTTTTACTAGCCGAAATTAAGAGAGTTGAAATATGATAACATACTGATGATATAATAATAACAAGAAAAGCACACGTCAAAGTAAACTCAGCATTTCCAAAATAAAAGGACACATTTAGACAAATCATAGCCTTTATGTCATTTTGAAATGGCAGTACAAAAATACAAAAATACACGTTCATCATTCAAACTTCACAGTAGATACACAAGTAGGTACTTGAGGCGATCTTATTTACAGTGGAATCCTTCAAATGTTTTATAATACACTGCAAGGACTACTTAAAGTTTTCTACCATCTGCTTTGAGTTTAGATGATTTAATGGAATAGCTTGATCGTTTGCGGGGATGTGTCCAGGCTCACCGGTGTCAACAGCTGACGGACTCTGAAGACACTGCGATCTGATATGTTCAGTTGGCCCAAAATTGCAGGCCATTCCCAGACAAATTAAATTTTCTTTTAAGTCAGGTGGTGCTAATTGCATTTGTCTGCAGGGTAACTTCTTTAAAAAAAAAAAAAAAAAAAAAAAAAAAAAAAATCCCAATTTAAATCAAAGCAGCAAAACAGCATCAGAACAAAGTTACATGACTGTCCAAAAAAAAATGCACTTACAATACAAAGCCAAGCATTCAACAGAGGAGGTATTGTAGAGGCCTTGGGGTTGTACCAACAGTCGTCTGGGACTCCTACACACACAACTACATTGTACATTTAAGTGATCAGCGGGCGGCCGCAAGATTTGGAATAATAATGTCTCTGTGTGTGTTTGTGTGTGTGTGTAAGAAAGGGGGTGAAACTACACAATTTTGTTTAGGCTGAATCCCTTTCTTACCACACTAAGACCCCAGTAGAGCTATAGTTGTCCTTTAATGTTTGTGGTAAAGTGAAAACCACTCAGACAGACTATGAAGTGGTATCAACTGTACAAACAAATCAGCATTACTTTCCATCAGCATGAGGGGAAACAGTCTGTTTGTGGGGAATCAAGACTATAAAAGTTGTAAAGAGTTGATACCAGTGACCACTATTGTACATGTACAGAACACAAAAACAATAAATATATATTTAGCATCAGCTTTCCCAAGGATATATATGAATTTGTAACTAGGATAACAACATAAATAGAGTTTGATACCTTCTCCAATAAATAGTATCGGTAGTTTATGTACAATATGCACACTTCTCCCACAGAGCGTTTATCTGCTTGAACCTCCTAAAATAAAAATTAGATTAATACAAGTTGCCTTCTTGAAGCAGAAACGCTAGTGTGTCTTGCAACACTGGTGTTTAATATCAAAAGCATCGTCCTTTTTTTTGTGCACAACAGAGAGAGGGAGTGATTGTCAAAATGAAGAGGTCATCGCAGGAAGCTAGTGGTGTGACAGACTGGCTGATCTGGTTGAGGGCTGCAGCTGGGCGGGGGTCCATTTACACTGCGTTTTCCTCACTGCCTTCCAATTTGTGAGGTCTCCGAGGTGGATCTGCATCGAAAAGATGGGTTTAAAAATGAACATAAATCCATCCAAACAGGAAAAGTTCAAAGAAAGGAGAGAAGCTGGGACGGCGGCGTGATCTTACTGTTGCAGTGCCCATAGTGGTGGACTCCTATGGAGCGGCCGAGGAAGCAAGTGGCCCTGCGGAGGTGGCAGGCACTTGGGTAAGTGATGTTGTCATTGCCACAGATCTGCTGCTCGGATGGTGTGGGGATTGGGCAAGGTGTTGTGCGGCACATGACACAATGAGCACTGTTGGTCTGATCGGTCACACAGGTGTGGGTTCCTGGACACACCACGTTGGAGCATGACTCTGGGAGAGACATAAAAAAAAAAGGGCATTACAGCATCACAATGTGCAGAAAAGCTGAGCTTACAGGGAATATGAAGTAGATGTTGCTTACTTTTGCACTCTCCTTGGTACATGACTTCTAGGTCTGGGTGACCCATACAGCGGGCCATTAGCAGGGCACACTCATCCTTGTAGGACTTGCCATCACTGCCGCACACAGCATGCTTCTTTGGGATGTGAGAGCAGTCCGGGGAGCATACACACTGAGGCCTTCCCATCTTCATCTTGCAAACCTTCCCAGGACTGCATTTGACTCCTTCACATGTATCTACAAGAGCACAGTGACTGGTGTCAAGTGTGTGTGTGTGTGTGTGTGTGTGTGTGTGTGTGTGTGTGTGTGTGTGTGTGTGCGTGTGTGTGCATGAGGACTTCACAATAATGATTTGCAGGCAATTTCATATAAAACAAGTTTAAAATCTGGGCATAGTCCCAGACCCTAACACAATTTTCACCTTGTGCAATATTTAGAATAATCACATCTCTTTATTGACTGTTACACACGGAGGTGTCTCGCCTGATGGAATGTGCGGCTGGCGTGTTTTCATAACAGATCTATGTGTATGGCTGCACGCAGACTGGGCTGAGCTCCTGCCGAGGGACTGAAGGGGCTCTGAGGCAGATGGAGTTCAAAAAGCTGTCAGAGAAGTTTACAGGCTGAGAAATGAGGAAGCCCCAGGCGCTCCTGACACCCTATATAATGCCAAATCACAGGAGGAAGTGCAACCCTATACAGCACAGAGTCAGCATTAAAGCAGGCGCACAGATCTCATGTGTGGGGAGTGTGGGGAGATGATGTCTGATCAGCACAGAGTCCTGAGGATTCTGTAAAAAATCAGGAACTTATTTCCTGTCTCTACCACCACTTCAATATCCTGTTTTATTCCAAAGCTGTTTTTTTGGTTGATTTCCACCTCATGAATGTGCTCTCTCTCCCTCTGTATTCAGATGTTCATGTCTGAAAAGAAGCACATTGGCATCTTACTCTAAACTGACAAGTTTTTGTTAATGTGGCCTTCGTGATACCAATGTTTTCCTCCCACATTATAGACCCCAGACATCTGGGCATGTGGCAGAAATTCCATACTCAGGAATGCATTTTCTTATTTTGTTCATGGAAGAAAACAGAGCGCCTTTTTTTTTTTCTTTTTTTTTTCTTTTTTTTTTTTTAAATCTCCGAAAGCCATCTTGCAACGCAGTAAAGGAAAGAGCAAAGGGAAGACGTCCCTGCTGGGATTTGCATCTACTATATGTGTTCGGAAAAGTCGCGTGCCACACTGTAACTGTGGTCTCTCTTCCTATAGTTCCAATGTTTCAAAAAACTGTTTCACATCTCTGCTTGTCATTGATAAGTCTGCTATTTTATTTTTACTTTTTTAAAGCAAGGTTGAAGTTGAGGATGTTTTCATGAAATTCCCAGTAGCCAGATTTTTTACTGGAACTTATCAGTATGAAGAAATTCCCATTGATCACACAGCATGTGTGCTGCTTATCCAAACAGGGATTATCTGCATATGAACCCGAATGAACCTTGAAGAGATTCTGGGGAGGGAAACAGCTCAGGACAGCTAGAATCACATGGAATTGCATATCTCCTTCATCCACGTCTGCACTTTATTAGGAAGCCACATCAGAACTCATTGTATAAATCTAATATCTCGTTCATAACTTGATTCAAATAAACCTTGACCGGCTCTGGAAGTGATTAGATCATCATTTGACTTCTAGAGAGTTCATCACTTGGAACCAAGATATTAAAACATGAATCTTTTCTATTAAGTTAGCAGTTTTTATCAAAGTACTTCCCTAAAATAAGATTTAAAAGCTCCAAATTTTGTATTTCAGAGTAGATTTAAAGCAGTTTTGCTATATAAATGAACAGTTCCTCATATATAATACCCAAAATAATTAAGTCTTTCCTTCGTTTGAAGGTTTGTTGGTTTGTTTACCTTTGCATGGTTTACAGGATACAATACCAAGAAAGCCCAGCAGGCTGACTTCATTCATGGGCAGACTGGTGTTAGACCACGCTGTGTCCAGGCGGCCCCCGGCACAGCACTCCTCTCTGCTGACCCCTCTCATCAGCACCATGTTGCACTGTTGGTCTGGACTCCGCTGCAGCCAGCACATCCCAGCTAGAGAAAGAGCCGTACATATACCCAACAAAAATTCATCCTAACTCTTATTGATAACAAAACACATACACACTAAACAGTTTTAAAATATATATTTTGGATAATCTAGAAGATAAACATCTTAAATTGACAAAAACAGTGTAATATTCTATCTTTTACAAATAGAAGAGCTTATTTACAGCACATGTATACTATAATATTCTAAGAAAACTTTAAATAAGAGGATAGGACTTTTTTAAAGAAAAATCTATTCTAGCATAGTTTGTATGATACAGAAAAAATACTTTGTTTGAGAGGCATGATGTAGCCTATTTCAGCTCAGTTTTTTTAAAATGCAAAATAAAGTCCACTCACCACTGGCTGGATTCCTCCCAATCTGATAGAGAGTGAGCATCGCCCCCAAAACTGAAATCAAAAGGCTCATTGTGGAGTCTAAGTCAGTATGAGATCGCTTCCCAAAAAGTTACCCAGGCAAATACCTGCAGGAACAAGTGATGTTCTTCTGACAAACAGAGCAGATCACTCACTTAACTGTGCAAGTAGCTTTCCCTTATGTGAATGGATGTGTTGTGGATAAGTGATGTCGTTCCCCCTCTGTATAAATATTTAGCCCAGATGGAATTATGCTGCTGGGATGGGCGATCTTCTCAGCCAGTAATAAGCCAGGGCAGGACACAGTTTGACTCTGACTCAATTTCCAGAGTCGGGAAATGATCCATGCCCTCTAGCTCCAGACGCTGGGCACTTAAATGACCTCACAAAACATTTTCACACCATATTAGTTCAATTTAAAGGCTACTTAGATTCTTTTGAGGGCATTTCGGGGTTCCAGAGGTTTTGTCAGCTTTTTAAAAAAATCTTTTTTAAACATGTCATTACTCTGAGGTATTTCTTCTCCTTATACTGTAGATCATATGAGGTGTGATGATTGTACATTTCCTTTCCATATGTTGCTCAGTTTGTTTTGAGGAGAGCAAAGTTGCTGTGAGGAATGACATTTTTTTTTATTTTTTTTTTTTTATCTCATTGTATTTGAAACAAGGCTCTTTTGAAACATCCTAACAGTGACCTTCCATGGTGATTCTTTGAAGTCCAAACACACTGCGGCAAAAAAAGTGCTCAAATTTTAAGATATTTCTAAAAAGGAATCCATTATTATCAAATACATGTCTAGAAAACTGGCTCTATATATATATATATATATATATATATATATATATATATATATATATATATATATATATATATATATATATATATATATATATATATATATATGTATATATATATATATATATACATATATATAATGTATTATCACTGGATCCGTACATCTGCACTGCACATCTGCACTGCACTCATTCACCCCTGACACTGAGAGGTATGTGAGTCTATCCATCTGTCTGTCACAGCTTTTTTAACGTTCCCTTTTGATCGCCGAAAGGGGGGAATGAAGGTAGCATATGTGCTCGTATGGGAGTCTTTGTGAACGATGTTGGCTTCTTCAGTGGAGATCCCAAGGGCATTGAAGGAATGTTGCCTGATCCAGGAGAAAAGAAAGACGAAAAGAGAGCGGCAAGCAAAGGATGTGGGTGGCCTGCTTCTTCACTGGGTCTCTGCAGATCCACTCAGCCTCTCATATGGTTTGGATCATCATTGTCAAAGCCATGCAAATGAATACAGAATGGTTGGGACTTTGGAGCACCCACTGGTGTATAATTTTTATTCCGATGCTTTTTGTGTCCCATATGTGAGGAGCGCTGGTCTTTTTTCTAGTGGTAAAACCTCTGTCAGGTTGTGTGAAATGGAAGAAAACAAATGCAGATCTTGTCTGATGGGAAATAAACCAAATAAGTACAGGGCAGGTGTGGGAATCAGTGTCATAAGCTGTTGTCTAGAAGTCAGTGATTACAGAGGAAAAGGTGGAAAAAACACACACCATTGCCATCTAGTGGAAAAAGTTAGCCTACACTATATCTTTCAAAGGAGCACTCAAACCCATTTCTCTTTTATCTGATTTACTTTTTTAAATTTACCTGTTTATGAACAATGAGCACCTCATTGTATGTCAGGCTGCTTGGCTTGGCTTAAAACCATTTTTAATTTTTGCACTTCCAGCAGAACATGACCAAATGTGTTACAATTCCAATGGAGAAACAAGAATGAATCAAGAACAAACAATTAAATAAAGTTAAATTAATGCCAGATTAGTCAGAAAATGTCTCTGTGGGCTGAGCAGCAGAGTTTAGTGTGTATGTGTTGTGGCTGTGATAAACCTTGTATATTCTCTGCAAGTGCCCTACAGCTCAGTTTGGTACTAATTCTTGTTGAATTCTTCTTTCATCTGAGTAAATGTAACAGTCCATGTAACAACCAGGTGACTCGGTCACATGTTAAAGAATCATACCAAACACAAAAGCCTAGCGCCTCATCCTCATGCTGGTCAGCAGCTTGGCCACACACTGCTGTGGGATGGCAACCCACTCTTCAACCAGTGTTTGTTGCTCAAGTAGCTGTGCAGGTCAACAAACAGCACGCACAAGTTTACCCTTCAAGTGTTTAGCTGGGTGAAGGCCGTGTTTCCAGGTAATTTAATAACCCATTTCATGTTCCCTACTCCCAAATTCTGTAGGTAGTCTCTGATAAACCCCAATCTGTGGGCTCGAGCGCTATCATGGAGGATGAAGTTCAGCCCCAGACTACTGTCTCATCTTGATATTTCTGCATTGAGGTTACCTCCAATGACGACGAGCCACCTGGTTTTTCCAGTGAGTGAGATGCTGGCCCCCACCATAATACTGCCTCCACCTCATCAGTGTAGCAATCAGTCAGTTTTTCACGGTTGCAACTCACACACCCAACTCTGCTGATCTTCCCGCAAATGATTTTGCTAAATTCTTTTAAAATAAAACTTAAAAGGAAAATAAACAGACTTTTAAAAAAATATCTAATTAATTGCCAAGACACACAGATACAACTAAGAAATAACTGACCAAACACAGTTTGGTTTTTGTGCTTGTTGAAGTTGTACTACACAAAAACGACCAGAGGAGGGTGTCCCTTGTACGCATCTTTTATTTCTTCTCCACCCATTCCTTCCACCAACCCCACCACTATCTCTCTACATAGTTTGTGCCTAAATTTCCTTTTATTTTGTCATTTATTACCTTAGTTACATATTTATCCGGCAGTTACACAATACATTTTTTTCAGCCACCCATGTGAGAATGCTGAAGATGAGAGAAATCGCAATATTTCTGATTAATAAAGAATCTGAAGCATCTGGCCTGTTTCTTGGAAACGCATCAGAAACAGGAAATACACCCATCTTACTTATAGCTGCTCACAGACCCTATCTTAAGTGAAATTGCTGTTGTGTAAGTGACACGGCTAACAGGGCTCAGCGGTGGTAATTGCTCTGTCTGCCCAGACTGGCTGAAAGCAGCTGCATCATCTATCCACTCAATTTACTTCTAATGTGTGCTGCTGATTGAACCGGCAATGATGGCAGGGAAAGTGACGAGGGAGGATGAAGTCACTCCATCTATCACTCAGCACACAACTTTCTTCCTCCTTTGCTCCCCCCCCCCCCCTCTCCTTTCCATGCTTCTTCCTGTGTTTAGCATTGCCCACTGGAAGTCCCTGCAGCGGCTGGTTAATGGGGAAGGTTAATGTCAATGCACGCACTGCTCATAAAAAAACAGCACTTGTTCTTTCATCTTTCGCCATCACCTCTCCCCACAAACTTAGCTCTCCTCCCCATGTCACCTTTTCCGCTCTCCTGAGCCCCTGTCTTCGCCCTCTCACTTTGCAACCAGAGCAGGAAAGCGTTTTGGTCGTGACTGCAGCTCTCCCATGGTGGCTGTTGCTGTTGCTCTGTCTGCTCTTCCCCAGCATACTGTAATAACTTCTCCTCATAGGTACCGTATGACCCTGCATTTATGAACTTTTAAAAGCTCTTCAGAGATTTTGCTAAACTTGAGTCATTTCCCAGACCCCCCCCCCCCCCCATCCCCCTGAAATTTCTGACACAATGTCTAAACTAAAACTTTGCATTGATGCTGCAAATTTTCCAGCACATTGTCCATTGATCTACTTTTTTTTATGGCAAACCAATATAATCTGTGTCATATCATACTCGTACGGTGGGATTTGGGGATCTAATTTGCCATTTTATGGCTAATGGAGGGAAGTTAGCCTCAGTTAATAGTTTTGTAAAGTGGTAGATCATGTGGAGGCTCATAGTAAAGTGTTAATGTTCTTAGCAGCATGGTGTGGTGTGTGAGGAAATGCCGGATGTCATCAGAGAAAGGTTTCCTATGTGTATTGACCCTCTCGCTGTGTAATTACTTCATTACTGCATTTCAATAACAGAATTTTGTTTTATAAATCGTTCAGCTGCTCAGAAACCTCAAAGAGGTTAAGAGCAGACATCCTTGATCTAGTCAGTGGTCAGTTTTTCTTTTGTCTTTTTTCTGTTCAAGACCTGGACTGCAGTTTAAATAAGGGCCAAAATGTCATTAAACAGCTAAGTACAGTTTAAAGAATCAATTTGCCATTTTAAACCTCATGACCCAACCTTGCTGGTATAAATAACATCAAGTAGGTCAAATCAAAGGCTCAAAAGTGGCATCTAAGATTTTCTTTCAACCAGTTTCTTTTGAAGTCAAGTTTCACATTACAGATAGGAAATTCCAGCTGTTTTCAGATCAGCTTCAGACATGTTTGTCTACATTTCCTACCTGTCATGTGATTGCAACTGTTCAGCCATCAGCCATCTGTTGTCTTCACACTTCAAGTTGCCTTGTGTTGCCTTGAGACGCCGCGTACAGAAGCAGCATTTGTTAGACCTCATTTAAAGCTGCCATATTTATTTCTTCTAATTGGTATTCAACTTGATATGAGTCACCCACCGTAGGCAGGCAGGCAGCCACTATTTACTGTACTTGCTTGTTTGTGAAATATGATTTAATGAAGAGGAAAAAGTATCAAAAGTCATGCTAAATGACACTGAAAGGGGATAAAAAATAAAAAAAACAAAACAACAAAGAACAGGGATTGATGATAGAGAAACTTCTGCTTGAATTGACACACTGTCAGAATAAAGATAACTTCTTCAGCTCTGTCAGGAAAAATACTTCTGTCAGCTTGCATAAATTGTTGCCACAACTCATAAAATCTGTTGGTAAACACAACGTTCGACAGGCGAGGGTGAGACGAGACAGTGACCCTCGTCTGTCTTATGCGAAGGCTCATGTGATTGTATGCCTTCACTGTATAAGTGGGCCATTGCTGCAGCAGCAATTGAAACAGAAAACATAATAACTGACTGCATAACATATTTGTTGTCTTGGAAACTCCACAAAACCAAATGCCCTCTCTGCTCTTTCAGGATGCTCAAAAATGACCCTGCAGAGAGGTTCTTGATACAGTTCATTACACTGCATAACTTAGTAATCATTTTCCTATTTCCATGTGAATCTGCAATTCTGCTCACCTTCATAAAAGCCTGAGAGCTCCAAAAACAGCATATAACAATGCTTGCTGATAAAAGCTGTGACAGCTTTCGCTATATTCCTTTGTTTCTGAGTTTGTTCATGCGTGTTTGTCTTCTTTATTCTTTTCATGACATATGTTCTGTTGAAGTGAGGCAGTTAATGGCCTTTTGTCATTAGCTTGTGTTTATTACGACTGGATTCACTGGCACAACCGAGCACACCACTCAGACACACTTCAAAAGACAATGGTTTTGAAAGGAAAAACAAAACAAACAAAAAAAACCCGCATAATTTTCCTTTTTTTCTTATCTAATTTTGAGAATCGATCAGAAAACAACAGGTTTTCTCAAAGCTTGTACAGTTCAGAGAAAAAGGAGATGCTGATATTCAGTCAAACTGGATCTCATCTCCACATCATTGTGCAACTTCCCAGGTCGTGTCTGCATGCGAGCCCTTTAAAGACTCCTGACTGCACAAGAGCAGCAGTTGCCATGGTAACAAATGACTGAAGCGTATCAGTGGCCAATGTAATGCTGAAAGCTGTCAGAAACAGATAAATAAATCGAAAGCGAGGAGGAAAAGCTTTTATTCTCACTATCAGATTGAAGCGCAAACTCTGAAACTTTGACTCACTGCTTTCAGCCGGGAAATGAATCAGTCATGAAAACAAACACATCCATGAGTCAAGCATGCACTCCCTGGCATAACATTTGATCACTGTCACTGTCAAAATCCTTTCGTTTCACAGCTCTGAAAATGAGCTTTTTTTTTTTTGGGGGGGGTTGCAAAAATAACGTCTGACATGTTGATCAATTAGCTTCCTTTGCCCACTTCTCTGGTTTTCAACAACAATGAATTATTCCACAGCATTAAATCAATGTGTCTGCCATATGCAGAAGCTGTTTCCTTACAGCATCAGGCACAACGAGCGATGGCGGATGGGAATAAATGGCAACTGAGAAAAAAAGACTGACTGCTGTATAAATATTTAAACAAGCAAAAGGGCAGATGGGTCTTTAGAATTAATTACTCCACTCAAGGTAAATATGAATGTTTGGGCTAACTTCATGAACAGAGGCACCATGTTGGAGTAAATGAAGTATTAATGACTGGCTGCAATGCTTCTCCTCTTTTAAAATAATCATGTTCACTGGGACACAAATTTGTGGGGTTACATTGCTTTTGAATGAAATGCCACTTAAAGTGATATGAGACTGTATTTTTCCACAAATGTGAGTCTATCTATAAGAATCACACAGCGATCTTTCTGAGGAGTCACTTTATGTGTAGATAAGATTGTAAAGAAACCTTCAAAACTCACACTTTACACTGTTGTTGAAACCCACTCAAGCGATGAGAACTTCCTGCAGATACTGGTGTGTGGGAACCAGATAGGAAGATATAATTGCAATGAGTAAATAGTGGATGAATCAATTAGACAATTCCTTGACCTGAAGTTTGTTTTTATACGTTGACCTACATAAACTAAATATGTCTGACTGCCACAGCATTTTGTACATCTATTCAAGCTTCCTCAAGGAAAGTGTTATCATTTTACTGTAAAGTGCATCATGGTGCAACACTTAACAGACCCCCAATGTGCAACCAGCTAAACTTTTCTACTGTTTGGATTAGTTAGGCCGATAAGAAAAGAGGCCAAAACTAATTAAACTGTAACAAGCCACAATCATACGTACCAATGTTGGATATACTTCAGTCATTTAACTGATTCCCTTTCCATGCTTGTATAATTAGTAAACGAAGAGCTTTAGCTTTACATAGACTGTGTTGACAAATGGCAAAATAGTATATATGTCTTGCTGTCAAACCAAAATCACATCTCCTGGTCTGTGGTCCCTCACAGGTCTTGTTGATAAACAAAGGACCACTGTGTATAATTACCAAGCATTTTTCATTCATTCATAAAACTGTAAATCCCTTGAGTAACAGGGGCATCAAAACTCAGATCTACCACACCAGGTATGACTCCTGTGCAAAAAAAAACAAAAACAAAAACCTCCTGAAATGATCCAGCAGTTCACAGCAGGGTGCAAGATACTGGCAGGCAAAGAATACAATGAACAACATAACCAGGTAGCTAGCACAGTGTTCAGAAAAATCTGTGCAGAATATGGACTGGGGACCACCACCTTAAGAGAGAGACACCTCTAACGGCGATGGAGAATGGAAAGGCTAAAATCCTGCAGGACTTCCAGATTCAAACCGACTAGATGGTGACCATCCAGCCGGACGTAGTGATCATGGATAAGCACCGGAGGAAGGCCATCGATATACCCATCCCCGAATGATGGAAATATCAGGAAAAAGGTGAAAGAGGGTGAAACAGTTGTACTGTAGTCATCGGAGCACCTGGGGCCGTGTCCCCCACCCTGGACAAATAGCTCCAACAGTTAGTTTGAGAAACATCAGATATGTCCATCCAGAAGAGCACAGTCCTAGGACGAGAGTAGATTTGATATATATATATATATATATATATATAATATTAGTCATATTTGATGAAGAATAAATAAATTATAATCAGGAGTTCCTCTGCAAAACTGCTCTCATTTCCACCAAACTAAGTGTTTCATTTAATGTTAACAAGCAAATGTGAGCATACTGCCATGATGAACTACTTTACTGACCATGGAGAACAAAACTATAAAACATGTTTTTTAAAGAAGTCGACGTCATGTTGAGTCATAACATCAAATATTCCTCTTTCACTAACAACATATGCAACATTTAGATGTGCATTAATGTTCAGATGGTAAGTGGATGGTAAATGGAGTTGTTAACAATAGAAATTAGAGCGACAAAAAGGGATGCAACACTTCATCAGAGGAAACAACAACAGCTTGAACTAAAACATGCCATAGGCTTCTCTTTGTTGACACTAGCAGCTCCTCTTCACTCCATACTTATTTACAAGGAATAAATAAGGGACAAGGTGCTACCAACAAACATAGCTAAGTAACTTCCTGCGCCATTGTAAGCCCAATTTTATTGAGAGATTTATAATAATTTAAAAATGACAAAAAGTGTGAAAGATTGTGTTTTGCTTAATTTAAATGTACACCTGAAGGTCAACTTTGACAACACTCCGGTAACAACTCAACTAAAAAAAGTTATATAACTATAGCTAAACAGGACATAGCTTAACCTATCAGTCCTAGAAACAGCATCACAAAATACCAAAATCTAATCACTAAAATCAATTTTGGCTCATTTTTGAACTCATAAAAAGTCTCTGACAATTGCTCCTTTTAATGCCTTTTTCATCCAAGTGCATTGTGGAGGTGGTAGAGTAAGATGAGCTGTTTGATGCTGATAGTTTGAGGGCATTAAAAAGCTCTTGGCCTGAGGAAAAAGGAGCAACAGTGAATTTCTGGAAATAATGGCTATTATCAATGGAAAGAAAAAAATAAAGTGGGTACGGTAACAAGGTGAACAAACATGGAAAAAAAAAAAAAACCTCCTGAAATGATCCAGCAGTTCACAGCAGGGTGCAAGATACTGGCAGGCAAAGAATACAATGAACAACATAACCAGGTAGCTAGCACAGTGTTCAGAAAAATCTGTGCAGAATATGGACTGGGGACCACCACCTTAAGAGAGAGACACCTCTAACGGCGATGGAGAATGGAAAGGCTAAAATCCTGCAGGACTTCCAGATTCAAACCGACTAGATGGTGACCATCCAGCCGGACGTAGTGATCATGGATAAGCACCGGAGGAAGGCCATCGATATACCCATCCCCGAATGATGGAAATATCAGGAAAAAGGTGAAAGAGGGTGAAACAGTTGTACTGTAGTCATCGGAGCACCTGGGGCCGTGTCCCCCACCCTGGACAAATAGCTCCAACAGTTAGTTTGAGAAACATCAGATATGTCCATCCAGAAGAGCACAGTCCTAGGACGAGAGTAGATTTGATATATATATATATATATATATATATATATATGTATATATATATATATATATATATATATATATATATATATATATATATATATATATATATATATATATATATATATATATATAATATTAGTCATATTTGATGAAGAATAAATAAATTATAATCAGGAGTTCCTCTGCAAAACTGCTCTCATTTCCACCAAACTAAGTGTTTCATTTAATGTTAACAAGCAAATGTGAGCATACTGCCATGATGAACTACTTTACTGACCATGGAGAACAAAACTATAAAACATGTTTTTTAAAGAAGTCGACGTCATGTTGAGTCATAACATCAAATATTCCTCTTTCACTAACAACATATGCAACATTTAGATGTGCATTAATGTTCAGATGGTAAGTGGATGGTAAATGGAGTTGTTAACAATAGAAATTAGAGCGACAAAAAGGGATGCAACACTTCATCAGAGGAAACAACAACAGCTTGAACTAAAACATGCCATAGGCTTCTCTTTGTTGACACTAGCAGCTCCTCTTCACTCCATACTTATTTACAAGGAATAAATAAGGGACAAGGTGCTACCAACAAACATAGCTAAGTAACTTCCTGCGCCATTGTAAGCCCAATTTTATTGAGAGATTTATAATAATTTAAAAATGACAAAAAGTGTGAAAGATTGTGTTTTGCTTAATTTAAATGTACACCTGAAGGTCAACTTTGACAACACTCCGGTAACAACTCAACTAAAAAAAGTTATATAACTATAGCTAAACAGGACATAGCTTAACCTATCAGTCCTAGAAACAGCATCACAAAATACCAAAATCTAATCACTAAAATCAATTTTGGCTCATTTTTGAACTCATAAAAAGTCTCTGACAATTGCTCCTTTTAATGCCTTTTTCATCCAAGTGCATTGTGGAGGTGGTGGAGTAAGATGAGCTGTTTGATGCTGATAGTTTGAGGGCATTAAAAAGCTCTTGGCCTGAGGAAAAAGGAGCAACAGTGAATTTCTGGAAATAATGGCTATTATCAATGGAAAGAAAAAAATAAAGTGGGTACGGTAACAAGGTGAACAAACATGGACTGTACATGTGACCAACATTTCACAGCGGTCTGCCTCTTTCTACAGTACATGGAGGGATGCACATCCCACGCATCACACACTCTTCACTACACTTACACCTTCCACACTTGTGCCCACACATATACACATACTACTTCACACAGTTTGGTTATAAAAAAGCTCTCTCTCTCTCCACTCTGACAGCTACCTACCTCATGCTCCTGAAGCTTGCATCACTCAAGCTCTCTGAGCTGTTACAAAACAAAAAGATCCCTCCATCACCAAACATTACTCACAGAGACACGTGGGTTTCTCCGTTCAATAGCTCCAGCAATAGAAAGGACGCGTATGACTCTTTTTTTGTCACCTGGGCAATATATAACCCATACAGGAAAGAGCCACCTACTGAGGACACATGGAGTAATTTATTGATTCAGCTATTGTGAAGCCACGTTAAAAACTCCCACATGAATCCTTACTCTTTTTCTTGATTTGCCCTTTGAGGGTCATTAAAACCATATTCATTAAAATTACTTTTATGTATGATTTATTTCAGGACAAAAAGCGCTTTTTGTCTGTTAAGATGGAGTATGACTGTGCCATATTGTACAGTATTCTGAATTTCAAATAGAGTTTGATATTCATAAATTGCAGCATTAATATTCATAAACTGATGAAAATCTAAATGGGTTCTAGTTGTTTCCATTGAGCCTAATTAAGATTGCAAAAGCTTCATTATGATATGTGTGTGTGTGTGTGTGTGTGTGTGTGTGTGTGTGTGTGTGTGTGTGCATGTATACGTGTTTGTCACGACTGGACAGACTGAAATGTGGAGGAAAAAAAGGGCACACTCCATAACGAGATGACACTCATCATAACCCCACCCTTCACCCCCACTCTTGTCATGTTTTTTGTTTTGTGTGTGTGTGTGTGTGTTTGTGTGTGTGGTGTGTGTGTGTCTTGGGGGATGAGACAGACCTTTGCAACACACACTCCATTCCACATTAGTCAGTAAATCCTTTGTGGCTCTGTGAGTTAGCATCCAACGTGCTAACAAGGTGTCATAGAGTCTTTCTCCCTGAAGCAGGATGGCTGTTTGGATAAGAAATAGCAATAGTATTTAACAATATTACCTCAATTTTTATTTCCTAAAAACTGAAAAACCTGAAGTTAAAAATAAAAAGAAAAGACGAAGGGTTTATATTCCTTGTCTTTTTCTTTCCGTTGAATGAATATCATCAGAAGGAAGAGCAGCAGAACGATGGGTTCCTCTAAAGGAAGAATGTCTCGAAAGATAAGAATATACTTAATACCCCCTCACCCCCCATTACAAACATAAGCCCTAACTTTTAGTTTCTGTCTCTTTAACTGAAAGATCAAGACAAAATAAAATCATATTTGGTGATGAACACCTGAGAATAAACATCTGGCTTGACACTAAGGTGAGGAAACAATATCTTGGGAATAAATTGACACCAGGAGCCACCTCACCAAGGACCGCAGAGCGGATCACCATGGGAACCACCCAAAACAAGGCACACTGCAAAAAATCCAACTTTTATTGGTTGGCCTGAAACAGTCATTTAAGTAGGTAAAACTTGAAAATATGTATTAATGGCATTTAAAGCAATAATGTTAGTAATCCAAACAAAACAAGCAAGCTGTTTGCCCCTAAACAATTAGGTGAGTCGTTAAAAATGAAAACTTTAAGTTGGAGTTCAATACAAAGGACAACAGTTCTGCAAACTTTAATTTCTTTGTTTGTAAAATGCGGGAAAACCAACTTTTTGAGTTTGCAATTTTCACTTGAAGTCTCACTTGGCTGTGCTGCCTCGAGCTGGACTCCACGCAGGTAAATTTTTATTTAAATTAAATTTAAATGGTATGGGAATTGTTGATTAGTGTTGTGTGGTATGTTGTAGATTTATGGAGGAGGCAACCTGCACATTTTCAACATTTAAACACAAACAGCTTTTCACTCAGCAGAACTGCTGTATGAGTTAGCAGTTAGCTTATCTGGGCTGATTTCGTTCAAACAGGACAAGACATGTTCGCTTCTACTGGTTAGTACCGTTCAAACAGGACAAGACATGTTAGCTTCTACTGGTTAGTACCGTTAAAACAGGACAAGACATGTTAGCTTCTGCTGGTTAGTACCATTCAAACAGGACAAGACATGTTAGCTTCTGCTGGTTAGTACCGTTCAAACAGGACAGGACATGTTAGCTTCTGCTGGTTAGTACCGTTCAAACAGGACAAGACATGTTCGCTTCTACTGGTTAGTACCGTTAAAACAGGACAAGACATGTTAGCTTCTGCTGGTTAGTACCATTCAAACAGGACAAGACATGTTAGCTTCTGCTGGTTAGTACCGTTCAAACAGGACAAGACATGTTCGCTTCTGCTGGTTAGTACTGTTCAAACAGGACAAGACATGTTAGCTTCTGCTGGTTAGTACCATTCAAACAGGACAGGACATGTTAGCGTCTGCTGGTTAGTACCGTTCAAACAGGACAGGACATGTTAGCTTCTGCTGGTTAGTACCGTTCAAACAGGACAAGACATGTTCGCTTCTGCTGGTTAGTACTGTTCAAACAGGACAAGACATGTTAGCTTCTGCTGGTTAGTACCGTTCAAACAGGACAAGACATGTTAGCTTCTGCTGGTTAGTACCGTTCAAACAGGACAGGACATGTTAGCTTCTGCTGGTTAGTATTCAGTAAATTCATGCTCGCGGTATGAGTCCAATCTGGTCCAAACACAATAGGTGACAATAGTTGAGGATCATAATTAAATGATTTTAAGTTCACAAAAAAAAAAAAAAAAAAAGACAAGAGTGATATTGTAGATGGTATGTAAAACAAACACATTGTGCTTTGTCCTTGAAACTTTACAAAATGTTTGTTGCTGTTAATCCTCACACCTTATATCTGGTCAAATAGATCACTGCACTGTTTCTAATGGTTATACTCACATATTGCTGCTTTCAAACATGTAGAGTTTATTTCGGAGGAAGGAAAAAATGCAGAGAGCTATGACCAACATGATTAAGCACATTGAAAAGCAGACATCTTCTTGGCCTTTGCTATAATTTGAAGTCCACATGGTGGGCTGAACTGCCTAAAGACCAAATGTTACAAACACACAAAAACAACCAGGACTTTTAAATGCGATCCATAAATCAAACAAGATGGGGCAACATCTTGCACAGGTCCAGAAATTTATACATAAAACCCATTTCTTCTCTTTGGCCTTTGACCCAGCGTGAGAGTTTATATTATCATCATCCTTTTATTTTCATTATGTCATTGATTTATCTTCATCTTGAGTTGTGTATTATTTTATATTGTTTAATTATGTTTTATATTTATGTCTTTTAAATGTTTAATGTATTTATATTATTCTCATTATTCAGCGCTTTAGTCAGAACTTACCGTTTTACGGTGCTTTATAAATACAGTTGTTAAAGTTAATGGGGGAAAGCTACACAGTGGTAACATATTTTGTATATGCCTACCTAAATACATGTCAAGCAGTTACAGTCTTACAAAACTGCAGCAGTTTCTTAACTTTGCATCCTTTAAGATTTGTTTTACAAAAGTGACTTAATGAATTAAGTACATAGGATCATCTAAGCTACAGGTGTCAAACTCCAGTCGTCAAGTGTCAGTATCCTGCAGGTTTTTGTTGTCTCCATGCTCCAACACACCTGACTAAAATGAATGAACAGTTTGACAAGAAGCTGTTGGATCTATCTGATTTGAATCAGGTGTGTTGATCAAGGACTGCAGCTTGATAATCTCGATCTAACCCAATCTCCTCGTCCCTAAAATTTTTTTTGGAAATGATTTTCTTCTTTTCAAGAAACGCCCTCAGGAATTTTTTTTTTGGAGACGAGATGAAATGCTCAATGCAATTCTGTAGTTTTGTCAGTAGTTATGGCCTGAAGAGGGATTTGCAGGCTGACTTAACAGAAGGTGCTAGTAGCGCTCAGTATGTCATCGTCTCTCGTTTGGCTAATTGCAGCATGGTGCCGGTGTCATGCCTCTAGCAAGCCAATACACATTCACACACACACACATAAACACGCACTTGTTCACATGCAGACACGAAGCTATACACAAATGTCAGTCAGTTATGGCTGATTGCAGATTCAAATTACAAACTCTCGCATTCAGTTGTGTGGCCAAAACCATTTCACTGACGGTTTAAACACAGTAGCGTAAGCACTAACACAACAACTTAGCAAGCAGCTAAAAGTAGCACCCCAAAGGAAGAATAGCTGCAGTTTTGCTGCAGCTAATGGGGTTCCATTTAAAACAATAAACATTAGACAATAACAGGTTATTGTGGTGACCATGTGAAATGGTTGAAAAAGCTGTTCTCTTCCCAAATACCGAGTCTGTGGAGTAAGAAGAAGCAAATCCATCACTTAAATTCAGCCTTATCTTTCTCAATTTTCTACAAGAAATGAAAATCATCTTTCTTGTATTTAGACAAAGAGGCAAATAATTTTTCAAACACACTTTTATCATCAGCGCACTCGTATTTACTGGAACGTTGTTTTCCAACACTTCCGCCTTTTCTAACTGTTATGAAACTTGGTACTTCATCCCACTCTAATCTTCGTGACTCCTTGGTGACAAAAGGCTACAGTACAGCAGTCACCTCAGAGGTCCTTATAATCAGACCCCTGAATCACAGACAGGGAGCGCAGACAGGCAGAAGTTAAAGAGAATTAGATTTTTATTTGATGTTATTACATGTTCGTCTAGCTGCACGACATCAACTTGCTAAAGGGTCATGTGGGAAATTATATACTTATTTATTAGCTAAGCTTCTTTATTGTGTAAGTCTTTGAATTGGAACATTTATTTTTCCATAGTGGGGCTTTATGAGCTGCCTGGAACTGTCAATGTGTCCACACAGGATCCAATTAAATGAAACATGAAGACCATCATTCTTTGCTTCCCCCCCTCCCCCTTTGCTTGGTGCTTTTTCGCACCTCCTCGGTGGCGGGTGAGGAGAGGTACATGGTCAGATTCATTTTCTGTTGCTAATTAATTGCGGGCTAAATATTCCGCCCTCTTGTTTACGGGGTGGGAAATCAAATTGCTTCCTCTTCTATCTGAACTGTGGCCATATATCAAATGAGAGCAAATGGGAAGCCATGCACAAAATACTAGCAGCCAGTTACAAAAGGTGGAGAAATTATGTCATTCTTGAAAGGAAAGGGTGATGAAGGTGTAGAAAGGAGAAGGAAAATGAAGAACTGGGTGAGTTAGCGTTAAACCACAAACAGCCTCATAGAAACACCAAATTAGATCCTATTTAACCAGATTCTCCCGGAAAAAAGTCTTCATTGGCTGAGGCTGTGATATTTTATTTTTATTCTTATTATTACTTAAGAAAAACACAGTTAGGCTCTAATATATATCAGGAATATTTCATGTGTGTTTGACTGGTTTACAGCTGGATATTACTTTTCCAAAGATTTACTGTCTATTTACATAAAGTTTTAGATTTAACTTGTAGGATCAGGTTAAATCAGTCCAAAATGTTCTCAGCAACATCAGAATCAGAAAGACTTTTATTGCCATTATCTTTGAACAATTCAAAGACTAGGAACTTGTTTCAGTGATAAGGTGCTGAAAAATAAAAATCATAAGAAAAACACTGAAAAATGATAATATAAAAGTAGAAATATAGCTATTTTACAACAAATTTATAAATTATGTAAGGGCATGCAGAGAAATTAACACACACACACACACACACACACATATATATATATATATATATATATATATATATATATATATATATATATATATATATATATATATATATACATATATATATAAATCTGCATTTCTATCACCCACCATGGCTATGTGCGGTTTTACTTGGTAATATTTGTTTTGCATCAGGAAAAACTATTAGAAACAATAAAACTTTTGATTGCTTTACATAACAGAAGTGTTTGGATATTTGGAATAGTCTAAACTTTGCTGAAAATGAACTCTGAAGGGGTTTGCTTTTTGTGGTGGGAGGCCAGACTTTACACTTTCTACTTACATCACTTGTTACTTACCAAGGGCATTCAAGCTTCCCTCCCACACACACATCAGTCCACAACAGTAGAGGAAAAGGAGCTGCTGGATTCTATACTGCAGAGTAACACACACATAAAGAGGTGTGGGTGCGAGCTCCGTGTTTTGCCATCATTTTGTTATCAACTCCTGCTTTTTTTGTGTACACTCCCGCACTGCCTTCTGCTCCCCCCTGCCACCTCTGACTGATCCAACAATGTACTTTTTTTTTTCTCCTGTTTTAGCCATCGCTTCCACCTGTTGTTGCAAACACACATTAGAGGAGAGCGTGTCTTTATGTTTCCATAGCAACACGGTGAGTCATTCTACTGCAGTCAGTTTAGTCACACTCACACTGACTGTATGTTTCCCTCTCTTCTCTTTTTTTCCCTTTCATCTGACTGTCCCCCAGTCTTCCCACCCTCCACAAACACATGCACACGGAGATTAAATCCTGTCACATTGTTCTGTTATTCAGACTGGAAATAAAGGCAAGTTCAAACTTCGCCTCATAATTATCGTGAGTTATTCTTAGATACAGCTTAAAGAATGGGACATTTTAAGAATAAAGATGGCTCCAGCTTGTGGTGTGTGTGATGATGATGATGATCTGTGTGAATGATAGAGCAGATTGATGATGAGGGTGAGCGGAATGTCACTGTTCTTGCTTTGATTACTTATTCATGGATTGGGCTAATCAGTAAACCCACAGCTGAGAAGCACACTGTGAACGAGATGGGAGTTGTGACAAGAGGAGGGACACACAAAGAGGCAGGGAGCACCTACCATTTAGTTTCTTCCAGGAGCTCTTGTGACTTTTGTTAAAAAAAAAAAAAAAAAAAAAAAAAAAAAAAAAAGATTATTCTTTTTTTTTTCTGTTGCCTTTGGAAAAAAAATTTATTTCCTGTTTCCTGTAATAGAACTACTCCATCCTCCGGTTTTTAGCGCTACACCCCTGCTTTCCTCAGAAATGAATCATCCAACGCCTTTATTGTCACTTAATTGTCACAGAACTTGGATGAAGACTAGTTTCCTTTCAAAAGGGCAAAGAGAGCTTTTATGGCCAGAGATGAGGCGCTTATAGGATTCTGCCATTCATGTATAGAGGATATGCTTTGGCTTTAGTCTTATTTTATTTTGAATATGTTTTTATTTAACATTGCATGGGGTGACAGTGGCTCAGGTGGTCGAGTTGTGACTTGAAGGTTTGCTGTTCGTGTCCTGGTCTCCGACACTGAAGGCGGTCCCAAAACCAGGATGAATGCAGAAGGTTGTATCAGGAAATGCATCCGGCATAAATTATGTGCCAAAGTACAACTATGCAAATTCTGAATTGCCTTGGTACGCATGGCAACTGATGATTTGCTGTGGCAACACGTTCAGGGTATAAGCTGAAAGGAAAACATTATTTAAAAATACATGCCAAAATATGTCCCAGTTTTCTGCAGACTTTGATTCTGCACATAATCTGCAGATAACGTTTGACGAAAAACCTGCTGCTGTGCGTTTATAACAGCCAACATAACCTTTCAGCACATTTAAAAAAAAACTCTGAGAAAGTTAAACATGAAGTCTTCGCTGAACAACCTTTTGTTTTTTCACTGCCACATATTCCTGGATGTTTGTGTCTACCCTGCGCCTTTAAATAATCCCTTAAAAAGTTCCTGGGTCCATGTGGTGAACCAGATGACCCCAAAATCTATACACTTGTTTCTGATTTAATTTCTGTGATTAGTTTGTTTCTTTATTTTTTTTATTGATCCCAGCTGGGAAATGACTACTCTGCATTTAATCTATTCTAGTTACACTGGGAGCACTGGGCTTCCAGGCCAGATTCCAGAGCTCAGGGACCAGTTGGGTATGAAGGACCTTGCTCAGGAACCAGTAGTGGTTCACCTCAGTTGCCAACCTGGGGACTTGAACCCACATCCTTCAGACCCAAGCCCATTTCTGTAACATCCATGAACGCCTTCAGCAGATTAATTGATCATGACTCCTCTTGCATTCCAATTATTTTAGCGTATCAATAAGTATCCGGAATCATTAAAAACATGTTGAAGCTTCATCATGGCTGTCTGTGTTAATATGACGACAACCATAAAGCATTGTTACAAGTTTAGCAAGAGGTTAAGCTCCTTTAGAGCCCCACCCTGCCATCAAATCACATGACAGTCAGTTGTTTTCTTTGCATCCCCTCCATCAGGGAAGCAGTTACCTGATTTCAAGCCGAGTGGAGGAGAAAAATGTCAAGTAGTTCTTGATTGCTTATCCGCCAGTTTCTTATTTCCTCAAGTGTCTTGCGTCGCATTTGACCCGGACTCGTATTGATGTTTCAATGATGAGGATAATTTGAGAAATAACTTTACAGTCATGCCCCCACGGCTGTGTTAATATTTTGAATTGGATGTCTAGAGATGTAGTGAGTCACTCTGTTGATGACCTGCTGCACTCTGTGCTGACCTTCATCTCAGCCCCAGGTTAGCTTTATGAGGAACGACGAGGTCATCGCGGTCGCCCACTTGCTTCCAAAGCACTCCGTGTGCGAAATGTGGACACATTACTTCATAGATGTAACTTTAATGGAGACATAAATGAAAACCTTTAAGTCTGAAGGTTTTTTTTTTTTTACCAAACTTTGAAACACTCAACCGCTGTTGAATTTAAGGGATTTTATAGGCTTGTTGGTGAATAAATGACCCCAAACAGTGTGGGATAATGTCTGCATGTGTGTGGGTCTTATTTTTTTTTTTTTAGCTCATTGTGAAACACAGCTTTTAACAACAAAAAGCTCAGAAAGCTTCAGTCTGCATGTCATATCGCATCTACACTGTGGAGAGTTTCTCTCAGTCCCCAGAGAGGAGGAGAGAGAAGGATGGGGGTGTGCACAATGAAGAGCTGAATGACGCAGCTGAGAAAGAAAGAAAAAAAAAAACCAACAAAAAGCAGAGGGGGGGGGGGGGGATGCATGGAGAAAAATCCCAAACAAGGAGAGGAGGAAGTGGAACAGGAGGAGGAAGATGAGGAGGTGGAGAAGAGAGAGCGTAGGCAGACTGCGTGGGAAGGCGATGCTGCATAATCAGCTTTCTAGGGCTTTCTCCTGCTCTTGTCTTCTCTGTACTTTCAGCCTACTCATCTGTGTCAGGCTTGTCTGTGTCTGCTTGGCCGTTACTCTTTCTCTTTCTCATCTTTTAATTTTGTTATAAACGACCTCCATCACCTTCTCTCTACCGTCTCATTCCAACCTTTTAACTGACTGACTCATTAACAGCATGTTTGGATGCTTTAATGAAGCTTCTTTAAGCTGTTTTTCCATGTGAAGGAATGATTCGATCTAACCTCTCCATCCTTACGTAGCAGTGCGGCTCTCTGTCTAATAGAAGCTGACATGATGGTTATTTTCCTTTAAATTAGCTGCAAAGCTGTCTGTGAATCATCTCCCTTTGCAATTCACAAAACAAAAGCAGAATAGCAAAACCTATTTCATCTTTATGGATGTCACACATAGCTGCTGTCTGGGCAGTCGATACCATTTCACACTCATCAGCTTTTGGCATCACATTCATTTAGCTTCACATCACAAGTGAGAAACAGAGGAGCCGTCTGATCATGAGGAAAGAGGAACCCGATGAGTCATCGATATCTCTCATGCATTCAAACAGTTGCCTGGTCCTGCTCCTCTAAAAGGCAATCTGGAGCTGGAGAGAGGTGGGGGGGGGGGGGAATACGTGGGTGGAGGGGGAACAGAGGAGTAGGTGGTGGTGGTGAAGCGAAGCGATAAGGAGGGAGGGAAGAAGAGAGGGGGTTTTCCTATCAGAAGCATCCCTTGAATACTGAATAACTCCTTGACAGTTGAGGCAGAGCAGGTGGGGAGGCAGAGGAGAGGCAGGAAGGATTGCAGAGGCAAATATGTGTTCATTTGTGTGTGTAAGGTAGACACCCATGGCTGGGTGGGTAAAAGGCATAAATCAGGGAACGCCATTGTTATTTAAGGTTCTTGATGGGATGAGTTACAGTTTAATTATGAATGAAGAGCCATGAATGTACAATGATTTCTTGGTAGAGGGGAGTAAATGCAGGACATGACAGCTGATGGATTTCAATATCACGTTTTGCTTTCAGTTTCTTGCATTTTTGACTCCAAATGACTGAAAACCAGCATCAGCTGCCATGCTAGCACAGAATCAACCAAAGAAAAGAAAAGAAAAGAAGAATGTTGTTGGGAGAAATCATACTCTAAACCCACAAAACACGTCACATACTTTTATCCATAATGTGAGACAAAGCGGCTGCTTATGTAGCCTAACATTAACCCATTTCAGTTTAAGGCTTATCATGAAACTTGATAGAATTACCTAAATAAGTTAGATCATTTTAGAGGATCCTGATTTCTTTCAGTCAGAAAAAACAGAGTTCTTCTGCTCCACTCCTAAAGGAACACCAGCCTGCAGATTTTAGTCATGTCCCTGCTTCAGTACACCTCATTCAAATGAAGTCGATCTCATCAACACCTTCTTATCATGTTCTACACAAGCCTGCTAATTAATAAACAGTACAAGAATGGAAATGGCTAAAACCTGCAGGAAAGTGGCCCCTCAGGGCCAGCACTGAAGGACCCTGGCATCGGCATATTGCTTGATGACTCCGTGAAAGGCTAAATGTTTCCTTGCAGGAATAAACTCCCTGATGCTGAGATTGGATTACTCCTATTATTTAGTTTTATATTAACATTATTATCATTTATCATTATAACATTATATGAGTCTACATTTAATTTTGCCACTATGCATAATGTGCACAAGCACGCATTTATGGCAGCTTAACTACACTTTAGGTCCAAGTGTTTCTCCGGGTATTAAAATGTTGGAATATCTGGTATCATTTTTTAATCTGTGCTGATATAGTCATTTTAATAGAAATATACAACTCAAGTTGCAAAGAAACAAAGTGAGTCAGTTCAGCTGAGATGCAATCAACCTTTTCAGTTTAAAACCTGAAAAGGGGAGAAAACATATATATATATATATATATATATATATACACACACACACACACACACACACACAAAGCATCTAACATGTAAAAATGGATATTTTCTTAAATGACTCACAATGCAAAAAAAAAAAAAAAAATAAAAAAAAAAAAAAAAAATATATATATATATATATATATATATATATATATATATATACATACACATATACACACACACACACACACACACACACACACACACACACACACACACACACACACACACATATATATATATATATATATATATATATATATATATATATATATATATATATATATATATATATTTATTTATTTATTTATTTTTTGCATTGTGAGTCATTTAAGAAAATATCCATTTCTACATGTTAGATGCTTTGTGTGTGTGTGTGTGTGTTTATATATGTTTTCTCCCCTTTTCAGGTTTTAAACTTGGATTCTGTAAGTAAATAACCTCCATAGATGTTACCCTAAATTTGCTACATCTCGTGTGACGTATCCACAAACACCCAAGGACTCCCCCTCTTCACCGTCTCGCAACTGGCAGACTGCTGAGGCGTGAGCCTCTGTTATTGGCTGACGCATAATAGAGACGGTGCTGGAGGTACGCCTCAGGATGATTCAAAAGAATGAAACAAACATAGAAAGGAGGCTGTGAGCGTAGCTGTCGCCTTCTTTCAGAAAAGATTAATGTCAGAATGTGTCCCCAGAGTTTCACATTCATCCCCACTTCCTAATGAGTGAATCTGGATGCTTTTTGCGAGGTGTTTTCATCCTGCAATCCATCAGTATAAAGTGCTAGATTGAAATCAGAGCATTGGTAGTTATTTGACAGAGAGCAATGCATTTGCTGCTATGACAAGTTGTGATTTTCCAGCTAAGGAAATGACATGATTTTCTACAGCCTGAGGCAGGAAAACGCGAGCTGCAAATCACTCTGAATGTCTCACTTTGTTTTGATACGAGCCTTTTCATATCGCTTTGTCTGGCTGTTTTCTTCCAGAGAGTTCAATAGTAACTAAATAATCATACAAAGGCCACAGAAACTGACAATACAATGAAAACATCATTGGTAATCTCCTCAGTTTATCCACCCTGCAGTCTCCTCCATCTCTGAGAGTTACTCTGCAGCTTCCTTTCCTTTCACTCTGATATATGGATTTGACTGGCAGGTTGGCACAGTCCCAACATTTGACAAGGCAATTTTTCTGACAAGCCTATCCCTGTGCAGGAAGAGGCTTTCTATTAATGTGATTCAGTCCATTTCCACCACTTCCAGTCATTTAGTTCACTGTAGAAAGTTCACTGAGGTTTATTTTACTCAGCGCTCAAACCCACACATTTATGCTCCGCTGTGCCTCCAGTCATTCTTGTGCTAGTCTTTGCAAAGGTTTCTCATTTATTACATGTTGTTCATTAACTCTACCTCTAGGCAACAGAGAAACCTACAGTATAGCATTATATTTGCCAACACTTTCGGGTCTGTGAATGACATCACCACATTGGCCCTGAATGGAATCTATAATATCAAATGCTGTAGAATTTTAAGCATAACTTGGGACGAAAATACCAAGTGCAGATAATTACCCTCAGTCTGAGTTCTTCCCCATAGGAACCATCTGATTTGTTTTTTTTTACATAGTTTCTTTAGGTTTGCCATGACAGGATTTTTAAAATGTATGTAAATATGATAGTCTGACAAAAACTGTGTTGAATTTCAAACTGAAAACTGAACAAGCACAGCTAGATAATGTGGTTGGAGATTGAAGAACTCCTAAATGTGAACACTCAGCTGACTGCAGAGTAGCCTATCCCAACAAGCACTGGGTGAGAGGCAAGGTGCAGCCTGGACAGGTCTCCAGTCCATCACAGATGGAAAAACAAGTCACCCAGAATCCTAAATAAAAACAAAATCTAAAAATCAATCAGCCAGTCCAATAAAGAGGTCAACTAAATATAGTGATCATCCAAAATACGTGTGAAATGAGAATCTAGATCAAACTCAACAGCAAACGCGATTAACACAAGGAGACATGAGGGTAACATACTGGTTTGGCCAAATCAAATAATACACAAAGTGGAAAACCAAAATGACTATACTTGCATACTTTATCTCACCAAATATGCAAAACCCAGTTCTTTTCTGTCAAATAGGCCAGTGTTCATTCTAGTATAACCAGAACTACAGTGAGAGGACTTTAACCTGTAGATATATTTGCAGAATTGCAAAATAGTAGACCGCATCTCCAACCTTTCAATCTGTTCCTATTCAACCATCTGCATTTATAGCAGGCCCAGTAGTCAGAGGTGATATTCTCCACTACCTTAACTACCTGCAGGTAAACAATCAGTGATGTAAATGTACTCTCAGTGTCTGTCAACACAACCAGTTCTAATGGAAAGATTGCATCGCAAAGACATGGAAAGAAATTCATACAGCAACTACATTTTCATTAATTTCCCTGCAGATGTCATTTATGTCTCAACATCTGATGAGGATGAAAAGCAACTTTCAGTGTCTCACATGTTTGAAAATGAGTTTGTCCAGAAAGACTTCCAAACAGTAACCAGGAGTACATTATTTTTGCTCTTCTTTCTGTCATAGAAAGCCCAGTTTAATGCCCATGATGCACAATGTGTTATACCATCTTTTCTTTTATTTTTCTTCTTTTATTTTCTTCTTTGCTTTCATCCACAGTTGTTTTATATGATTAATGAAGTTGCTATCAAACTTCACACAAATAGCTGGCTACATTGTTAACATACTTGTCTGTGTGCTACACCAGAAGATTTCCCCACCAGTGAAGTCAGACCATGCAAAACTTCAAGATTTGCAGATGTAACCAGTTAACACCGCTTCCATAAACGTCGAGCAGCATCCGTTTCTGAGGACCTGTACAACAGATGCTTAAAATTATGTAAATTTCAAACTTCATCAGAAGTTAAAAACAAAAGATTTTGGTTGGAGCTTACACATTTTACTTTACATCATTTGCAATTGCAGCAATGTTTTATGACTGGTACTTAAAACAGCAGCCTTGATATATGTGAATGTGTGAAACAATGGATTGTAATAATATCTGCTGGATATGTGAACTTATGTTCCTCATATAGTTTCTGTGTTCATTTACATTTTAGATCCATTTTCATTTCATTCTCATGGAAATACTGCCCGGACTCAGAAATGATTTGTGTTCCAGATATAGACTGGCTACTGGTCTTTATTAAGTGGTAAGAATATATTCACTGAGTTCCTATATTAGTTTGTTTTTTTTGTTTTTTTTGGTAGTATGAAGCCAAAGGCTCACGTTGCTCAGGTTTTTAATATTGAGAGTGATAAAAAAAAAAAAAAAAAAGTATATTATCCTTCCTGTGCATCCACTTCTTAGTGATAATGTACAATCTGTACCTCTTCTTCGGTGCATTTGAACAATATGGCTAAATTATTCCAGTACAACTTGTGCTTGTATAGTTTAGATCAAGAGGCAGTCAAAGTGATGAAGGTCCTGTTAATGTGAAGACACACCGATGGCATCAACAGATGATTCTGATAGAATCACATTGCAAACATTTTATTCTGCTGAGCACAGATGCAGAGGAATTTAGACTTTTTATGTCCATGCCACTGGGCCAAACTATCCGGTGTATCCATGAACCTCAGCTATATGTGGAATTTGGTGATAATTAGTAAACATTAGCATGCTAGCCAAGGTTGTTCCCAGTGTTTTCATTCTATTGTTCACATTAGAACAAGCATTCGGAAGGGTGAGGAATAGCAGCGTTTTACGGTTCTCATCTAGAAGTGTAAGTGGGCCAGAGGGAGAGATTATGAAGCATAAAGAGGAAGTCAAACATTTGAGAAGTTCCCTTCGGATAATACGGCCGGATTTGGCTTTTCTCTCCAATTAACTTGGAGGAGTAGATAAGGAGAGGCAAAAATCAATGTGAGCACAAGAGAAAGAGGGAAATCAAATAAGATTCAAGAGGAAGAATCCCATTTGTGATCCATTCCCACAGCTTGATGAGCAACCATTCCCTTATAATAAGGCATGCAGGAACCAGTTGTGCTTCATTCATTTATTCACAGATTATAAAACAAGCCTAAAATAACACTTTTTTTTTTTTTTTTAAACAACTTGGTCCCTCAAGGCTCAATAGATGGGATTCAACAAAAGAAATGTTGGTAAGAAGGTTTAGATTTTTATTTCTCAGAGAAATGAAGCCATTTACTACTAAGCGAGGAGTACAGAAATACTACTTTAAGAGAAATCTCACAAAATCCCATCTGTTACATCATCTGATATCGATCTTTTAAGTGAAGTATGAAACAATAGTCATACAAATGTACTGAACCCTGCCTTCAGCAAATGAGCAAAAACTATGGACTTGATCGGTCGGAGATGAAAATTTTTTACTAAAATATTACCTCTCATGCAGACCTACACATGGCTCGGCATCGATCGAGCTGGCAGGCTACCAGTTTGGATATAAACACCATTTACCGCAGCATTGTCACTTTTACAGTATCTAACACTAATGAAAACATAGGTTTCATCTATGTGACATCGTGCTTGTCTATTTTATACAGCTGCACTGCTTTTATTTCAGTCAGTATGGCCGTTTTCTTCATGGTTATATCGATCATGTGACCTTACCCACTCAGCCCAGAGATGTGTGGCCTTTTGATCAGTGAGAAATCCAGTTCCTCTGCTACCTGAACTGTCAGAACACATCTTTTTATTTTATCAAGGAGAGGTCACATGCTGCTATCTTCCTTCTTTCCTGCTGAATAACACCATCATGTCTCATTTTGATGGCACAAATCTTTGGGGGACATAATGATTCGATATGTGTTAGGCGTGAATAATAATAATAATTTTTTAAAAAAGAGCGAGCAATTAAAAACAAGGCTATCGACTCTTTCCTTGTATTCAACTCCTTTCATGTCAGTCATGCGAGGAAAGCAGCTTCTGCCCACTTAGCCACAGGAGGAGACTCCTTTCATGCATAGAAAGATCTAATCTGGGCAGGCGGGAAAGAAGCATAATAATCCACCCAAACAAACAGACGAGAACGATTTTACTTCCTGCGATACTTCTCATCACTCCTGTGAATTTACAGCATGGCATCAGCCTGGAGAAATCCCATAAAGGAGACAGGGGATTAAAGGACTTCCCTTTTCCTCTAATGATTGATATTCAACACCATCTTGTGCAGGGGTTCCCTCGCTGCAGATGAGCTGCTGGGGGAGCCTCGCAGGAAAAGATTCACTGGACAAAACTGGATTACAGTCAACTCGCTGCAGCTGCTGAGGATCTACAGGCAGATTATTAATACACTTCCACTCTTTATCCCCCAAAACATAATCCGATAACACAGCTTGATTTGAATAGCGGCTGCAGCTTTCTACAGTCACATGCGGTTGGTTAGTGTGAGACGGAGGGAGTGATATTCCCCAAGAAAGGCATCAGATACAGTATAAACTTTCTCATAGGGGGAAAGAGCAAGTAGTTGTTGTATTTAGGAAGATATGGCATGTTTTGTAAGGCCTATCCAGGAGAATGTGAGAGAAAAAAAACAAAGTAAAAGTCAATCACGTACAATGACTTTAATGCAACTATCACTGTCATGGCTGTAAACAAAAAATAAATGGAATCTGTTTCTTGTGCACTACAAAAAAAAAAGTTAAATAAACTTTAAAAAAAACATAGAAACTATTTTATCACAATCAAATGTCTTTCTTTCAGCATGAATAATTCAGTTGTTTTAGATTAATATACATGGGTTGGATCAGCTTGACTCAATGTATCCACTAAGATTAGGTCTGATTCCATTTAACTGAGTGACTATAAAAACAATATATGGGTACAAATAACACTATTTGGTCCAAAAACTATTATATAAAGCTGAGTCAATTAAATTTTAGCAAATGTTACAATCAGCCAGTTTTATATTTTGAGTGTTTTAGGACGCCAAAAGTGCCCAGAGCTTATTGATCTTTGTAGATAATCTAGTGTCACTCTGTCAAAAAACTGGAGCCTGTTGGATTTAATAGGTCAGGTGCTGCAGGACCGGTTCACTTCATATGTACCACATCATCAGTTTTCATCGTCAATTAAACTTACACATGTATCTCACCACTTATTAAATAAACTGGAGGGAAGCAATAACTTTTGCCACAAACATAAGAAGCATTTTCAATTCAAAAAGCTGTAACTCATTTCAAAACAGGACAACTTTGAGGGGTCCTGACCCAAAGCTTGAGAAAGACTCTAAACAGGCCGCATGAGAAAAACTCACACAGATTCCGAAAAGTCTGGATCACCAACGCCAAGATAAATTCATCCTAAAATAGTTCAGACAGACTCTTTAATATTTCAACAAACCCTTTTCCTTGTAAAAATGTTAAATCTAATTCTTATCAAATACATATGATCTCAGGACTGGGAGCTGACTAATGCGTCCAGTTAAGTAGCTTTCCGTTTGTCTAATAGCACCTGGTTTCACAGTGGATCAATGAGTACAGAGGCTGCACACACCCTCAGCTTCATTTAGCTTTAACTGGACAGCTGAGACTAGAAAGACAACAGAAGAGACATAAACAGAACACAGACACAGAACAGTTATTATTAAAACCACATGAGTTATGCTAACTCTTCATCTTTAATTTGAATTTATATATTTTTTATCTCTGCTGGTAGATGTAAAATATTGAACAGATCTGTGGGGTGTTTCTGACATGAGTGGCGCTGATACTAGAGCATACTCTGCATGGTCTCTGTGGGTCTGGATCTTGTCATTCAAGCTGTACACCGAAAGAACATCATTAAGACAAACCTAAAGGAAACCTAAAGTGTGTATTAGCAGAAGTGAGGCTGGCGAGTCGAATGACTGGAGCCCTGCTACACTGGGCTGTGGTCGGGAGAGGCGTGTGTGGCCGTCACTTTCACACACTCGGTGGCTGCGTCCTTGCTCCTGCGAAGGCCCGTGTACAGCCTCTCATCCAGGTTGGCAGTCAGTTTGTCTGTCAGCTCTGCTGTGATGGTTTGAGGGCCGTAGCCTGATGAATCAGGCGGCTGAGGGGGCGAGCGCTCGTCTGGAGGTTCAGGGGGAAACGCAGACTGTTTACTGTCCTCCTGAGAGTCGGGTTGGTCAATATGTCCTCCATCTTTTTCAAAGATGTAGGGGTGATGAGGTGGAGGAGAGGAAGTGTGTTCCTTAGAGTGTGTGCTAGAGGCACCTTCTTTCTTTTTCTTCCCTTGATTTTCCATCGCTGCTGGCTCTACCTTCGGGGTATCGGGAGTGCTGCCAGTTCCATCGCTGGTCTCCTCATCTGGAGCACTGACAATGCGGGGAAGCGTGCTATGGTAGCTTGTGTCCAGGGGGTAGTTTACGCTGTCCCCCCTTCGCAGTGGAGTCCTCTGTCTCTCGAAGGAGGACTGGAAGTGTCTCACGCCAGGGTCGCTCCACTGCTTGTGGCGCTGCCACTGCTTGCGGAGGTGGATCCGGGAACGGTGCTTTCTCGGCGACTCCTGCTGGTCGAACTGAGGATCGTGGCGGAGAAACTCGTGGAAGAGGGCGTCTGTCTTCTCGTCGATGCTGTAGTCGCGCCGGTGCAGAGCTAGTGGCTGGGGTGGTAGCTGCACGGCCTCTCGAGGTGTGATCATCTGACCATATGGTGACCAGCTGAGCGACCCGGCACCCGTTTCAATGGAAGCGCCACCGCTGGCACCTAGCAACGGCTCTTCTTCAGGCTCCTCCTCACACAGATAAGACTCGAAACTTTCCCCAATAGTACCAGTTCGTCCCGTGTTGGTGAAATGGTGCCTTTTCTCATGGGCTGTTCTGTCTTTAGGGCTGCCGCTGCTCCCGAAAAGTCGCAGCTCTTCCGGACCTCGGCACGGCGCCTCGATTGATGCATAACCACTGTCCATCTGCAACAATTTACGAGTCCCTGATTCTCCATCGCTACCTCCGCGCTCAGAATCTGTGCTTCCCTGTTTTCTTTTTCTTGACTCTTTCACCCCCAAAGTCTCATCCGTATTCAAAAAGAAGTCCTTATTATCATCTCCAGCCTCTGCCTCATCCCCTAAATCCTGGGATGGGTAGCTGGGAAGCCCTCCTCTTTCTGTGTCTGCGCGCCCGCCCAGCGAACACACACTCTCAGCATCGCTGCAGACCGAGTTCCTATCATTGTTGCTGCTCTGGTCAGAGGCTGCGTACTGTTCAAGAGTTGCACGTAGTGTCCAGATGTCCCTGTAAAGTGACTGTGGATCCTGTGATTGGAGGGGATCTGAGGAGTTGGCACCTTTGCTTTTTACCACAGAGAGTGCTTCTTCTTGGGGATCAGGAGACAGACCAATCACCCCTGGTCCACTGTGGCTGCAGCTGGGCTCCACCATCACCTCTACCTCTACTCTGTAGTGTGCACACAGGAATTAAGAGATGAGATAAAGTGCAAGAAAAGAAAAATGAAAAAAAGAAGGAGAATGAAAGAAAAAAACAAAACATGCAACACAAGTGTCGGAGTCAGAGCACCGAGTTAAATAACACATTCATCTACGACATGGCTGTGTTCACAGAGCACAGAATGGTTTTTATGACTTGCAATGGCTGCTTTCACATGTCCTTAGACAGCGGAATCACTGAAGCCATGTAAGCTCAGAAGATACGCAGTAAATCCATGCTTTCGTCCGGGGACAGGAGATAAAAATACAGATTTTATGCAACATAAAATGACTTGGGTAAACGAGCAAGAAGCTCATCAAATTTCTTGACTCGGTGTGGCTTCCAGGAAATTGACTTTATATAATAAAATAAATAGCAACAAACACACACAGGAAACACCGAATTTGCGTATCTAATAATCTCCTGAAGAAAACAAACAGTTATGTAAGAAGGGTTATTTTTGGATTTGCAAAACTGATATTTTTTGCTTTTCAATGGCAAACTCAAAATAGCTACAGAAAACTTCGGAGGACATTGTGACATTACCAGACCATGTCAGCAGTGGAATGGCTTCTTATGTCAGATATCAACCCTGCATCCCAATTCTCCACTCAGTTCTGGGGAAAAATAAACTGGAAAAACTAAAAAAAAAACCAAACTCTGGGAATCCCCTCCCAAACCACCCAGCTTCATGCTTCAAACAGGAAATTGGTCTTGAAAGAACTCTTGTTTCTTGGGATTTCATAACATAGGAACCCGACTGGAGTGTAATAGTATTTCTAGGGTTGTTTCAATCTAATTAAAAAAGTCATAGTAATATAATTACCCTAAGCGACACAAGGAGATGTTCACGAGGATGGTTTTTTTGGACTTGTACCTACATTTTTCTCTTTATCTGACCTGATTAAACCCAGTTTAGAGATCAGCAACTGTATTTAATCAAAGCAGACCTTCATGATTTCGCCAAGCTGAGGGTGAATTGGGACTGAGAGTTGTAGATAAGGTAGATCAGTAACGTAGCACCTCTAGCTGCAGTAAAGAAATGAATGTTCAGCCGCAAAGCAGTGGACGGATGAATGGCAAGGGAATTAAAGATACCTGCCAAGGGAGGGGGGTGGTGTGGACGGAGGCGAGAGGAGGCGAGTGGCAGGTTGACTTGGGCAGTAGGCGTTACCCTGGGTGCGGGCGATGTACTGGATGAGGTCGATGTGGTGGGCATCATTGTCCTCCTGGTCCATGCTCTCGCTGGCGGCCCGCTGGCGCTGGAATTGTCTCCTCTTTGGAGAGCCTGGCTCACACAGAGAAAGAGCAGTGAGCACTACGAGTGGTGTGACAGCAGGAGTGAAATGACACTTAATTCAGCGGAAAGCTTCCATCAGCTGTTGAGATTTCTGTAAGGGGATGTTGTGGCTCGGGTATGAGCAGGGGGGAGCAGGGGATGAGCAGGGGGGAGGGCGTGTGTGTGTATGCAGGATGGTGAGGAGTGGCAGGAAGTATTATCTCAGGGGTTCAAATTGATTTGGAAAGATCAAACTTTGCGTCACTGTGCCATCTGTCTGGTATGCTTGTGTGCATATATCCAGCTCAGGCAAACGGCAGTTCACAGTTGGTTGCTGGAACTCCCTGCTAAAACACTGTCTGTTCACCATGATGGAAACTTGACATGCAAATAAGAGTTAGCACTATATTAGTAGAGATCTTCCATGTCTTACTGAAAAAAAAATCAAAGTAATGTTAAGAACTAGACTTCTTACAAGGTCCATTACCTCTTGTATCCAGGCTGGAGGCTCTTTGGCTGCTATCCAGCTTCCATTTCTTTATCTTGAAGTAAGGACTGGCCCCCTCCAGACTGGCATGGCGCCGTAGTTTAGTAAGGAACTGCAGCACAGGTCTCGGACTCCCTGCCCCACCCTGCACAGCAGGGGAGGCGCTGTTCCCCAAGACAGCCCTTTCTCCAACGCTGACGCTGCTGCCTCTGCCCCGTGGCCCAGCTCCCATCATTTCAATCTGAACGCAGAGAGAAACGTGGTCAGACAGAAAACCTGCCAAGAGCAGTAGTCTGCGTATAATCCTCTCTGACAGCAAGGCTCTACGCAGGCTTCCACGGTTCAGCCATCATTTTCATCGGTCCTCCCTCAGGCTGCGTAACCCTCTAATGTCTGTAGGGATGACTCACTGGTTGACTGCCCGGGGGCGTAAAAACTGACCGACTCAAGAAAAAACCCATCACTCTACAACTGATCGATGTTTACAGTCTTCTGACCTAGATTCAATGCTCACTTTGCAAAACATGAGCTCTTGCAGGTACTTTGTGTACAGAGTCAGTGTGTTTTGATGGATTTCACATTGGTTTAAAGTTGCTTACAGAGCTGGAGCTTGGTTCCTTTGTGCTGAGAGCTACAGTCTTCTCACAGAAGCTGGTGTCCACCACAGAGTTGAGAGCATCTCCAGGGAGAGCAGAACTAGGACTGACACTCAAGCTCGTCAATGCTGTTTGTGGTAGAGGGCACAGCATTGGCTAAACAGAAGGAGACACACACATCAAAACAGACTTCATCACTTTTTTTAATTGTTTAAGTGATCATGTCGTCTTCCTGTGATAAAAGTTAGAACTCAGAAAAGTATGTTCCACTTAAAAAAAAGAAAAACTTGAGGAACGAACCCGCAGTTGATGTGAGATGGAACTTTACAACTTATTTACATGCATTATGGGGAACAACAGAAGCTACAAGGAGAGGTTAGCACAAGCCAGGAGAAGAAGATGGTAAAAGCAAAGCAAACTGAGGAGCTGCAGCTCTTAGCAAGCTGGAAAAGTCAGCGCTTAAAGGTGCAGCGTTAATAAATCAAAGGTCAATGACAAAAAACTAATATAAGAATGTGTTGCTATCGGTATCTAATCACTCTACTAAAATAACTTGTGTTTTTATTCTCTTATGGTACATTTACATTTATATCTACGTGCCCTTGGCGGCATACATGACTGCTGCCATACTTGTGCCACTATTTTTACCAGTGCGTCTTTGAATGGAAAAACAATGTGTGAAGAGAGAACCGGCAGAAGAAGCTTTGTTTGATATGTGTTAGCGCACAGGATAAGTAACACCTTAAAAGCAAATATATCAGACAGTACACATGGCTCCACTGTGGCTACTGCACATGTGGTTCCACTCATCTTAAAAAAAATAAAAAAAACAAACAAAAAAACAATTTATCTAGAAGAATTTTGGTCACTAACAGGTGATATCTGACTGTGCTTGGAATTTAAAGTAATTTCTATGACCGTAATTCTCCCACGTTGTACCCTTTGAACATGAATCATGCTACTACTTTTACCCTAGCTTGGCTAGCTTCCCTGCTAGCTTTGAGTGACTGCTGCATTTAATCCAGACAGAAAGTGATGAACTATTATGAAACTACTTCTACTTTCCTTGCATTAAAATGACTCTGTTTCAGAAACATATGGCTGAGTTAACTCAGAATTAACTGTAACATATGTATTTAAAGTGGAGGCCAGCATCATCTCCTAGCGTGTGGGTGAGCCATTTTGCTGCATTCATAGATGCTTATGCATTAGATGGTGAGTGCAGAGACAAAGCCAAGCAGCCTTATGGTCATACAGTTTTCAGGAAAACATAAGGTTGCTGCTGGGAAATTAACTGCTAGAGTGGTGCTTTAATCCCACCATGCAGCCTCTCACCTGGAAGATGGAAAGCGCTGACTTAGCAACAGGACGTGTCGTCATAGTGATGGTGTTTTCAGCCGAGTCACATTCATGGATGGTGACTATCTTGAGGGCCGGCGGAGGAATGTGGAGGTTGGTGAGCCTTGCGTTCTTCAAGTGGTGGAAGTCACCTTCGGTCAGCGTGTACCTGAGGCAGAACAGGTGAATGCAGAGTTATGATCCCAAATGGAAACATCATTTATGTTCCGTTATATTTCATTTTAAACCACGAGGAAAAGCACTGGACACAAAAAGCAACGGGAAGATATGTGACTTTAACTTATCACAGCAACACTGGATTCAGGATTTAGCCCTACAGAATAATTCCCTTTGACAAATGCGCCTATCAGACCTGAGGCTTTAGGAGAAAAGTAGGGCAGTAAAATAATGAGAAATGTCAGGTACTCTTTGTGTCTAAGAGCTTATGCAATGCATTCTGAACTCATTTGTATTTCCACATGAACACAGAAGTCAGACAAAGTAAATTGTTTGCATCGTTTGAACTCAGAAAGCAGCAAGCATTTTGTGCAAATGATGAGAAATTAATCAAAAGCAAAGGAAATTAAAAAAAAGGTTTCCTTTTGCAAATGTGGGCTTTTAGTGTAGTCAAAGTGCTGGCTCTCTGACCTGCGGCCTTTCTCCTGGGTTTTCTTGTTTCTTTCTTGATCAAAGAGTGCAGCCTCATTGAAGGAGACACGCCGGCCAGTGGGGCATGTGGACAGGAAGCGCTCTGTCTCTTGGTCGTGAGAACTTGCCATGGACAGGCAGTCTGACTCATCCACCCTGATAGTGATTTCTTTCCATATATAGAAGGAATGAGACACAGCCCAGAATGATAATCAGGTAGATTAATGAATAAATGAAGACAACTGAAAAAAGGAGGAGCAGTTTATAGTTGTTATCACTGTAACAGTTAGTTTCCTTTAGTTTAAACTAATGGCTAAACAGCATCAACGTCCATATGAACTATATGAAGTTGATTTAAAGTGATTTTTTTTTTTTTTTTACGTGCAGCCATGAACTCTATGGCAGACCACTTTGATTATACTCTCAGAACTACTTCTAAATGTGATTGCATTCAGAAAATGAGAAATAATATCATGAAGTATATATTACAAGAGTTGGCATCCCATGTCTGTCTTTATATGTAAAAAACCAACCCTGCTTCCATCTTCTTTGCCTCCATTATTCATCCGTCTCTCTAACCCTGCCTTATTTGTTCGTTCTCTTCTTACCGTGGGTGGGTTGAGACTCCTCCATGTAGGTGGTGGTTTTCTCCGGGTCATCACTGGCCCTGGGGCACACACAAACATTTAGATCAATGCTGTGACATGATTCTCCCTGAAGTCTGCCTTTCATCTGACAGACCCTTCTGATGCAGGTAGTCACACGGGCCAGCGCTCTACACAGCTGTGTGTTACCAGCTCACCTTTCTGCTTGGTGAGAAACATTTGCATTTAGACATGTAGAATACAAACACTGGTCATCAGCCAAACCCTGAGCTATAAAAAATCTGATTGGGCAAACTATTAGGACTGACTGTGCTGTTTGTCTAAATGGCTAACTGCCCATCTGTATAATCAACAAGGGCTTAAATCATTCCCAGTAACTAGAGACCCTCAGGGACCTTATGAACAGAGAATGGATGGTGCTTCGCTGCTTCGTACAGTACATTCACCCTTTCAAGTCACAGATGAAAAACGCACCAAATGTTTTCTTGAAAATAAAAAAAAAAAAAAACTCTTTCTCCCATCCTTTATAGCTGCTGATCCTCTGCTCTGCCTCTTACATCCTGTGCAGAAGATTTATTTGATAAGGGAGGAAAAGACGAAACTGAAAGCCCTTCCCTGTAATTCATTTGTTTCCATTTGATATTTCGGAGCAGGGCTATGACTTGCACGATTGTTCTTGTGTGTGTGTGTCGACATGCTTGTGTGGGTGTGAAGTGACCGGGGGACATCTCCATCCGCCCAGTTCTATGGTTCTCCTAGTATTTAATTTCCTCTGCGACTTCCTTATTTGTGCAAGTTAGTGTGTTCTATTCTCTGCACACACACACACACACAAACACACACACACATTGCTGGGGTTGAGATGCAACATTAATCAACGCTGATGGCTGCTATGAAATCTCATTATGCTCATCATTTGTACCAGTCTGCCCGATTCTCCTTTTCACGCCTCAGCCTCTGTACTATCTGTGCTATGTTTATCTGCATTTAGCTGGTGAGCTTTCATGTCGAGTGTGTGCAATATTGCGCAAGCAGCTGTGGAGAAGGACATTCATACGAGTCTTGAGGGTCAGCCATCTTACTGATGAATAAACATGGACGAATCCCAAATAAAAGAGTGTGAGTATTGAAAAGGCTTCCAACGAGGGTAACACTTGTTTCCTACCATCATTAAAATGTACAGTAGCTTTCTAAGAGAATAAATGTAAAGTTCTTTTCACTTTTTACTTATTAATAGAGTCACACTGCGCTGTTGGCTCATTTGCAATTGCAATCACCTTCATCTATTATGCATATTCATGTTCAGTACAAATACTTTACAGATGAGCTGTGCAACAGCAATCCCTATCAACAAAATGTGCATTAACGGTAAAAGCAGCACAGACGCACCTGAATCTGCACTGCTTGTTGAAACTGGATAGATACAACGCTGAATTAGCTCTATGTGAATTTTTAAGGATGTGGAGTTTAGTGTTTTTTGTGGACTGCACCCTATTAGGAGTTTGACAGGAGATGGATGAGCTTCCACACCAAGCAACAACATCAAATATCATAATAAAAATCAATACGACGCCACATCCTTTGGCCACAGAATCAACACTACTGTGACACTGAGTCAAAACAAAGTTAGCATCCAAGGCTTTATAAGGTTATCATTTATTACAGTAATCTTTTTATTAGATTACACAGCTGCTGTTTTTATTGTGTCTTCTTTTATCATTCCAGACTGTAGAACTCGCATCTTTTGGGACCTGATGTAACAAGACGAGAGGTCTGGTCAAAGCAGGAAAAAAAAAAGGAAATGAATCTAATGCATTGTTTTTGTGACGCACCTTGCACAGAACTGCCCTCCTCCACAGCAGCGACGGCAAGCGATGAGGAAGACAGAGATGAAGATCAGTGTTCCTACCAGGAAGATTGAGACGATAACCAGGAGAAGCACGTAGCCATCTTGTTGCTCCTCTGCCTCAAACGGGACCTTCTGGGGTCAAAAAGGAGGGCAAAGATTATTTTATCTTAAAAGTGATGAAATCAGAAAACAAAACATGATAAAGAAGATATTTTTATGTCATTAGGAAGTTTTTCTTTCCTTTTCTCGTTTTTCTTTCCCGCCTGTGACAATGTGATGTTTGCCGAAGCAGAATGTTGCACTCTTACCAGCAACACTCAGGAGATTTCACCACACCTTTGCTTGTCTTTTACAACCCCACTGATGTGCCATGGAGCTGAACTCCATGGCACATTTTTAAGTCCTATAGCACCTTCTAAACCCAAAACCAAAACATGATCAACTAACCCCAGCCATGCAATCTTTTTATTCCTAACATATCTTTACTCACTGTTGCCAAAAATGATCTTTAGCTCGATCTGTTAAAAGAACTTTTTATTTGCAAACTTCCAAGATTACATTTTGAGATGGGATGCATGACAGCAGGACATTTCTGCAAAAAGTCCCTTCTATGCAGGTCTGGCTGCACAACAGAACAGCGCAGCACCATTTTAGAGTTTGCTAAATCCCCCTGAAGGTTGTCAGCAGGGAAAGGTTTGATAAGATTTTGCAGCAATCAGACAAGCTGCGCTTTTTGAAAAATTTCTAAGGCTCAGAGATGTCAACATGACCTGCACAATTCCAGCAGACATCGACTTTAAAAAGCATTTCTGTCTTCTTACATTCTTCTCTTATTTTAATTCTCTGTTAGCATCCTTCTGCTGAAGAATGCTGCTGGTTGGGGGAAGATCTGAAGAGTCAAAGTTTAATTATCACCTGTTTATTGTAGTCCTAATAGTCTTATTGAGGTCTGAGATCACAATGAGTTGTAAATCAGCAGACAAAAAGCAAAAAGCTGCAGAGGGAAAGTGAGGTACATATGAGGAAGAGACGTGTGTGTCTGCCTATATGTAGTCTGGTTTTTAAGCACTCTGATGCGCAATAAGAGAGAGCAAAAGGTAAAAGCTTCCAACGTGGACATGAAAGCGCTAAACCACTCAGTGATGATTAATGCTGTGCTTTTAAAGAGCTGACAGACAGAGGTAAATAACACATCCGCCTACCATCAAAAAACACAGCATTAAACAAAAGGGCGCCCTTTTCAGGTTTATTTGGTTTGCAATAGGACACACCTGACACCTCAACGATGAAGCCGATTTGCTGGTTTTTAACTTCACAGCAGCAAAATACAGCTTGCAAAATTGATTTATACCTACTGGTTGGTTGACCTGCATAAAGTAAATCTATAAATATGACGGTGTCATTTATCAATAAATGCCAGGACTATTAACCTGTCCACAGTGTCCCTTAGCAGCCCTTTCAAGAAGGACTGCAGCTAAGTGGATTTAACACACCCAAAAAACACTGGTAGATACTCATTAACAGCCATTCCAGCTACTTTCATCAAGGTAAATGTTAAAATCTTTGTTAAAACAAATGGAAAAAACATAAGCTGATGCAGCTGATAACATTCTTTAACCAGGCAGTTTTGTGCACAACGTGCACAGCAGCCAGAGTTCCATAAAAAGTAAGACTTTTGATATCAGAATGATTATCCCACAGATGGTTTGTTATCCCAACCTTCATGGCACACTTCAAGTGTTAACAAGGACTACACTCTGATGTCACACCACCGTTTCTCTGCAAATCGGAAATTATAGCTGAGATTAGATCACAGATTTAATTATTTCAGGTCTAGGTCAGGATGTTCTCTATTAGCCAGTCAATCAGCCAGATGAACAAAAGTATGGCTCTGGCATTTAGTTGCACACAAACACACACAAAGAAGAAGTTTGAAGCCGGTGGTGAAAAGCAGACTCACTGTGGAGTTTTCTGGTAGGATGTTCCAGA